>NC_053117.1:38634571-38934571 GCF_010015445.1 Perca fluviatilis | reverse complement strand
GCGGATGCAGCGGATGCAGCAGGATGCGGCCGGGATTTGCAGAGAATCACAGAGCATAGCTCTGCGAAGAAGAAACATAAGGACTCCGGGGAGTAAACTCCCCAGAGCTAGATTAGTAACAAGCAATTCTGGGACAGGATGCATACAGAAGTAACAAGTAGAGAAGAGAGAGCAGCTCAGTGTGTCATAGGAAGGAAACAGTTAAAAAAAAAACTATTGGATCTGCCCAGAGCCACTCTGGTAGCCTGGCTCCGCCCTCCTACATACTGTCTGGTAGGACAAGTGGCTAACAAGAATGGAGATGACAACAACTATCGGCCTTGACCAACTGCCACTTTGCTCGTTTGAAAGCCATGATGTCTCTCTCTTTCTCATGGGTGGGCCAAATTCTTTGGGCGGGCAAAGCAGAGAAAGGGGAGGTAACCTTGCTAAGATTCCAGATCGGCCCATCTGAGCTTTCATTTTCTCAAAGGCAGAGCAGGATACCCAGGGCTCGGTTTACACCTATCGCCATTTCTAGCCACTGGGGGACCATAGGCAGGCTGGGGGAACTCATATTAATGTTAAAAAACCTCATGTGAAATTTTCATGCCATGGGACCTTTAACGTCTGGATATTCAGCAGCGTTGCCACAATGGACCGCATCTTTCTCCGCCGTACTTACGGAACTGTAATTTAAACTAGCGCACGTCACGACCTCAACGTCATCGTTCTCAACCACTCCCTCTGTTCGCTGATTGCCCGGCAAATATTTGGCCGAAGAATATACCGCAAACCCAGACGGAGTACTGAAGGAAAATGAAAATTGAGCGGAAGTACGTAGGAGGGCGGAGCCAGACTAATTAACTGTACTACTGATTAACTATCATTTTATTTAATAGGTTTAAATATAGCACCTTATATACACTTTACAGACAAAGTCCCAAAGTGCTTCACAAAGGAACAAATTGTTAAAAATAAGACCCACTAATAGTAAAATGAACATGCAAAAAAAAGAATAAGATAGCAATGGAAATAAAAATAAAGCCTAAAAACAAAAACTTCAAAACAAACAAAATTACAAACATGTTGTTTGTTCTCTCTTCGAAGATGTAGCCTTGTAACACATTTGTGAATAAAAAGAATTATACAGTCATGGTGCGAACTACGGGGGAGCTAGGAGGAGCTCGGCTCCCCTTAATAAGACATGGGCTCCCCTGAAAACACAATTTGTGAAATTTTGGGAGGGTCTCTAAAAATATTGACAATGTGTCATTTTTTCGTAGAAAAAATATATAAACGTTGGAGGCCATTAATCGGTGCGCAAAGTCCTTGAAATCTATTCTGCAGTTAGAATCATATAGCCATGGCAAAAAGAAAACAAGGCAGTTAAATTCATTTTGGTTTTACTACGATTCCCCTGCTGCAAGCCCTGTTAGCACACCTGCCGCCAGGGTGACAACGCAAGAAGAAGCTGAAGAAATAACGTCCTCTCCCGCTGAAGATGGTGGTTGTAACAGCCAGAGATCGGGACTCGAGTCTGAGACTCGGACTCGAGCTTCGAGACTCATCAACAACCTGTTTCATGCAATCATTGCTTTTTAAATCTAAATGTATTCATGTATTTCTATTTTCTTTTTTTGGCGCATATACGTTGGGGAAATGTATGACGAGTTGCATGTCCCCTGCCCTTTGCCATAATATGCAACGTAACGCATGCGTTATGCCTTATGTGCGTACTCACGTATAAAAGAAATGCATTGACGATGGTGACACCAAGTCCTCCCGGAGTTGTGCCTTTTGTCATTAGTTTTGCTTTCAAGAACTTCATAAACAGTGGCAGTAAGCCAACAGCTACATGCAAAGTGTGTGGCACCAAGATAAATGATGCCGGATCAACAACGTCAAACTTCATCAGGCATCTCCAAACGCACCCAGATAGGTCAGTCGCTTGCTAATGTGAAAGAGACGTTACATTTAGCATATATCGTCACAGGTAACAAGCTAACCATCGCAAAGTGTTGTGCTAATTCTGGGAACAGGCAAATTACATCTTTATAGTTAGAAGTTGCTGAGGCTCAGACATTCATGGTGCATAGGAGGCGGGACGCACGGATCCATCTCCCCAGGAACAAACGCTGTGTTGGGGGGGCAAACTCATGTGATGTGTAATTGATCCCGTGGATGATTTGCATGCTATTAAGTGAACAAGGTGTACCCGGTCCACCAAACACTGTCTTGACTGTCTTAATTCTGAACATATTTCTGTTACTGTAATCCTGTTTACTATTTCATTATTTCATCCATGCGTGGCGCAGCGGATCCGTGCGCACTGTCACCTGCCGTGGAGACGCTGGCCTCACTAACCTCTCCTCCATCTCCAGTGACAGACTTAGGTTAATATTTCACCAGGTCCGAGGGCTAGAGGGATGTGTTAAGTAGACCCCATAAAGTTATCCTACAACTGATTTTGATACTGTACTGTAGGGATGGTAGCTACAGGACATGCTTTGAATTCATAAGATTTAACAATACAGTGTTAGGGACAGATCAGATGGCCACAGACTTGAGACTTGACTTGGAGTCGTGGTAAAAGACTTGAGACTTGACTTGGACTCGAGCTCAAAGACTTAAGACTCGACTTGGACTTCCAAAAAATGACTTGTGACAATCTCTGGTAACAGCTGGTCCGAGGCCGGTCACGATCCTATCCCCTCTTGCTCCTCTCTCCCATTAAATTGGAACAGCCAGCAGTGGAGAGACTGGAAGAACCGATATACATGGCTGTTTGTTAAGGATGGAAGCTTGGGGTGCGTCGCTTAGGTCTAATTGAACGGAGGAATTATGGTATTCTTCGGTAGCCTGAGTAACTTTAACCGTTGTTCATGTGAAATCTCAAAGACAGCCTGGTGCTTTGTTTATAGACTATTAATGGCTGGCTGTTTGCTGTTTGACCTATCAACTCCTGGGTAATCATGTATAGTGCATATACTTGTAGCTGTTATGTATCTTTGTAAGTCATTGTAAGTCGCAAGCACATGCTGCATCTCGGACAGCTCCCGCTGGCGTGCGCCAGGCAAATCCGCCATTATAATAGCAATTTGCCATGGAACAAGCGCGCCTGCTCTTAAAGGGAATGTGAGATGACGCTCTGATTGGTTTATTGCACGTTACACCCAAACCACACCTAGCTACTTCAGACCAACCCATTTTAGATTTGCGCCGGGCGCAAGAGTCATTTATCCCGCCGATATAATAGCAACAGCGCCCAAGATCCGCCCCCAAAGCTACTTGCGTTTCACGTTTGATACTTGCGTTTCAGATCGTTAAAATAGGGCCCAAAGTGCTTCACAAGAGAAGAAATGTTAAAAAATATGACTCACTAAGCAATAGATAGATAGATAGATAGATAGATAGAAAGAACAGTTTTTTTTTTTTAAAGAACAGAATAGATATTAAAAAAAAATTACGAACATTTTGTACGTGCTCTCGTCAAAGATTTACCCTTATTACACATTTGGGAATACAAATTTTAGCAGTGAGAGTGATACCAGTCACTTTTTGAAATTTGAAAATCCATCTCATCTGCATAATAAAAGAATAAAGAGAGCGCTATAAAGTGAGCACTCAGGAAAGGTTAAAGCACTTCCAATTTATGGGTCAGAGGGAGACGCTTTAGCTGGAAGAAAGGGAGGGGGGGGATGACTCGGCTGCGAGACCAACAGAATCTCAGTATAAAGACACGGCAGCCAATTAAGGGAAAGGTCAGGCCGTAAAAGAGGAAGCAGCAAAGGAAAAAAGGCTCTGCACACACGGCGATGGCATCTCCTCCTTTTCAACTATCTCTCACTCCACAATCTCTCTGCTGCTCTCTCTGCAAAATGTCTTTTACAACGACAATTTGTTTTATGAATCACGATTCATAGATGATTATTCAGATGAATAAAAGTTTATGTCCAGCTGCAGGGAGGGTTGGCAGCCCAGTGCTGTTTAAACGTTACTGTACGTTAAATTAACAGGAGCTTTTCTGAGAAGGAATTAAATCAACATGTACACAAAAAGGTCTGTGAATCCCAAGGATGATCTGAAGCGACTAAACCGAACCAACATGACAGCCAATCGGCAGGATAACACCTTAAATGTCTGTGGCCATAAAGATATAACGAGACTGTCCTCCCCCAAAGTACAAGGGAGCGTGTCTATGTTCCCACAGCCCTATGTTCCCACATTTCTAAGATGTTTTTCCCAAATTAGGCCCCATGTTCCCACATTTCCTTTTTCATAAATTTGTATCAGATTTTATCCCTCTTTCTCCCAATTTGGTAGCCAATTACACCCAACCTATTATCCAGTAGAAATGGACTACAGATGGAATGTAGCTTTTAGCTATATCTGGTAACTAACCCTAACCCATAGGGCTGTGGGAACATAGGGCTGACCCCAAGTACAATACCATAGCTTATTTGTTCAAGCAGCAATTACGACTCATCTTTACGTTTCTAGTGGCGGCGCCCTCTAGCGGCTGCAGTAGTTATAACAGGAGCAAAAAAGGAAGTAAGGTGACAAAGTATAAGAGCGCCAAGTTCCTCATTAGTAGACAGGTTGGGGTGGTGGATGGGTCAAACAAACACAGGACTTCCCGATTTATCCCCTTTAAAAATTAAAGTAAACCATTTTTTTTTTGTACTTACGGAACAAACAGAGCTACGTAACGTCATGCATCGGAAGTGAAGTAGTCTCGCATAGCCAGACCTTCCTCCACAGCGCTGCAAAGGAAGGTCTGGCGAGTCCACACAGCATTCCTGGATGGGAGAAAAACGTGCTCTGGTTTATTGACATTTCTTTAAACCAATCACAATCGTCTTGGGCGGTGCTAAGCACCAGACGGAGCAACGCACCGTTGCTCTGCAAAATAGCCTCGAAGAAGGAACTTGTTTTGGTGGAACATGCGTACTTTCAAAAGTTGTTTTAATCGTGCAACAGAAAACTCAGGACAGATATCCACGACCTTTCAGTTCCAGGATTGCTCCATTGCCGCCGGATGTCCGTCCCCTTCCTCTTTCTCTGTGTTGGCGTTCTAACCTCTGGTGGATTTCTGAGGACTATGGTTAACTGCTCCTCAGATCTCTGCAGGGTAAATCCAGACAGCTAGCTAGACTATCTGTCCAATCTGAGTTTTCTCTTGCACGACCTTGAACGTACACATGTTCCACCAAAACAAGTTCTTTCTCGAGGCTATTTTGCAGCGGCACCGTGGCTCCGTCAGGCCGCCCAAGACGATTGTGATTGGTTTAAAGAAATGCAAACAACCCAGAGTGATTGTTTTCCCTCCTATCCTAGAATGTATCTGTGGTGTAGCCAGACCTTACTACTACTACTACTACTACTTAACTCTGTATTGGTCTCCACCAACAAAAACATCCGGCTCTTTAGCTGCTAAACGCTTCACTGATCAACACCACGATCGATGCATTTTAACAACCTCCACCAGCAACTGTTTAACTGGAACTGGAGATCATTTTTAAGTCATAAATGAAAGTCTCCGTGATGAATGACCAGCATGGTCCGCCACACTTTGCACTAGCCACAGAAGGCCAGTTCATCCTCATTATGACGGACTGATAATGTTTTTCATTCAGCGCTAATGAACAAGTCGGGAATTAAACGGTCGTTGTAATAATTGCAACTGCAGCAGCTGACTGTAGTTTTCCTTCACAAATCTGTCTCAATCCAAGCCACCAGACAGCAGTTATTTAGCCATGTGCATTAAACCCCAGCAGATACACGCACGCACACAATGTGAGAATGATTTAAGATGCTGCGTGTTTGGTGAGGTTAAATGTCCCTCTGTAGCTTGTCATTAATAACACTAAAATAGCTTGTGGAAGTGAAAAGAAATGGAGTTATTATTCATTATTCTTTCTCACTCCCCCTTTTTGTCCCACAGTGATGAATGTGTTCACATGCAGTGTTGGGGAGTAACCAGTAATATGGAACAGCGTTACGTAATTTAAAGGTATAGTAATTGCTGTTAATCCAATACACTTCTTTGTCAAATTCAGTGAATATCTCCTCACGGTCACCTAGCTCTGAGGTGGCTGTTAATACACAGCCCCGGCCGTGTTAATGGAAAACTAGTCTCGCTTTGCCAGACCGTCCTCCACAGCGCTGCGGAGGAGGGTCTTTCTAGTCCACACAGCATTCTGGGATGGGAGAAAAACGTGCTCTGGTTTGGGGTTGTATTTGTTCGGCAGTTGAGTTCAAATATCAACAATCTTTGTGCAGAATCACTGAATCACAAAATGAAGGTAACTGTAATCGGCTACAGTTACTGGGAAAAAAATGTGTTATTCAATTACAGTTACACATGAAAATGTTCATGATTATGTACATTGGGGGATTACATCTTAATGAATATTTTCTGTAAAAAGCTAGGCTATACACTCACCTGTACACACCTGTAAGATTTCTCGTTAATGCAATTATCTAATCAACCAATCACATGGCAGCTGCTTCAATGCATTTAGGGGTGTGGTCCAGGTCCAATGCCTTGTTGATGCTAGAGGTCAGAGGAGAATGGGCCGACTGAGTCCAGTTGATAGAAGATCAACTTTGACTCACTCCACTCGTTACAACCGAGGTATGCAGCAAGGCATTTGTGAAGCCACAACACGAACAACCTTGAGATGGATGGCCTACACCAGCAGAATACTCCACTCAAGGTACCACTCATCTCCACTGAAAATAGGAAAAAGGGGCTACAATTTGCACAAGCTCACCAAAATTGGACAGTTGAAGACTGTAAAAATGTTGCCTGGTCTGATGAGTCTCGATTTCTGTTGAGACATTCAGATGGTAGAGTCAGAATTTGGCGTAAACAGAATGAGAACATGGATCCGTCATGCCTTGTTACCACTGGGCAGGCTGCTGGTTGTGGTGTAATGGTGTGGGGAATGTTTTCTTGACACACTTTAGGCCCCTTAGTACCAATTGGGCATTGTTTAAATGCCACAGCCTACGTGAGCATAATGCATAATGCACCATGTCACAAAGCTCGAATCATTTCAAATTGGTTTCTTGAACATGACAATGAGTTCGCTGTACTAAAATGGCCCCCACAGTCACCAGATCTCCACCCAATAGAACATCTTTGGGATGTGGTGGAACAGTAGATTCGTACCCTGGATGTGCATCCCACAAATCTCCATCAACTGCAAGATGCTCTCCTCTCAATATGGGCCAACATTTCTAAAGAATGCTTCCAGCACCTTGTTGAATCAATGCCACGAAGAATTAAGGTAGTTCTGAAGGTTAAAGGGGGTCAAACACGGTCTTAGTAGGGTGTTCCTAATACTAATTACATTTCCACTGTTTAGAAACGAAAGTCTGCTCCATTTTTCCTTTTCAGTTTCTGCTTCTTCTTCTCCTCCTCCAGGAAAACACGCCAGCGTTGCATTGTGGGTATAGGCTACAGGAGTAAAATGTAGGCTACATCGTATGTACACTCAAATTAGCAGTGCATTGTAAAGGTAAAGGTAAAGGTACTTTATTGTCACATACACACACATGTAGCGAAATTCATTCTCTGCATTTAACCCATCCCTCAAGGGAGCAGTGGGCAGCCAATCACAGCGCCCGGGGACCAACTCCAGATCTGAGCCAGTGCCTTGATCAAGGGCACTGACTGGAGAACCTAGTACATGTTTTTTTGATGGTGGGGGAAACCGGAGGTATTTTATAGTGGACTATATAGTGAATGAAATTTACCGCGGGAATTCGAACACCACTACAGAATGGCGAACTATATAGTGCACTATATCTGTGATAGGGAACGGTTTCGAACACAGCTAATGTTTGCCAGCAGTCAAAATGCTATCGACGTCGAAAAATGTGTCCAACCTCAGGAAACATCTGCAGGAATGTAGGAAATAGCTCACCCCTACTGTCCATCTACGCATGTGTTCATGTTTGCATTTTACTGTGTCTTGATTCATTCCCTCCACATCACAGCACAGACCTCCTGTTCCTCCCTGGGGGGGCTTCAGCTTCAGCAACAACAACACAGGTCGCTCCGCAAGACCTGCCCAGCAGGAAGTGACATCATCATGCAAGCAAAGGCTTCTGGTTACTCCTACGTGCTACAATCCCCCCTCCCACCCCCTCCCCCCCCACCGGGACACAGCCTTCACCTTCACCTCAGGGTCAGTCAACCGTTGGCCTCCGCTTCGCTGCCTCATTTGGCGAATATAGTTTCTGCTGTTGTCCAAGTGGTGGCAGGTGTGGGTGGGGGGTTCGGAGGAGTTGTCAGGTCCAGCTATTCTCAAAGATTGTAAGGAGCGCACGGAGGGGGGAAATACTATCACAGGGAGCAAATGCGCTCCAAAGGATGGTAGTCTTTCGGAGTCCTAGATTACATTTGCCAAGGTAATGAGACAGAACAAAAGCTGTCTAATATCAAGCTGTTCAAATATATTCCTCATGTACTTAACACTACATTCCCAGGACAGGCAGTGATTGTATTTTCAAAGTGAGAACTGAAAAATTAAAAAATCAGCTATAATACATTTAAAAAAAGATATTTGGTTACATGAATACCAAATATCTTGGTTGGCTGTTCTCATGAACCATTTGTACAAATAGCTATGAAATGTAATGCACTGTAATTCGTATGTATTCCATGTATTTATTACTGTATGCCCTATACTGACTGTTGCTGTGTAAGAGCGCAAAGATCCCTGTAGCGAGGAGGTCACGGTGCATGTTCGGGTCCTAAAACACAGGGCTCGAGCCGGGGATCGGAGTTCATGTCCTGGAAGAAGTTCGGGTGAACACTTTCACCCAGGAAACGGGTTTTCGTGTCCCAGGAGTACTATTTAAAGGGGACCGGTGTTTTAAACCAAACCACAATCTTTTTTTCTAATCTTATCTAGTGGTTTTGGTGTCCAACTTTTGTTGGCAAATCTCAACTGCAACGTCCGCTGAAATGATCTTAAACTCATGGTGCCCTGTGCCCGGCTCACTGTCACCTTTTCAGAATCAGAACTTAGAAAATGGTTTACTGCCAAAGTAAGTTACACTTACGTGGAATTTGCTTATAGGTGGTTAGTGCATACATAAACAAACAAACACATTAAACATTAATATGAAATATTATTTCTCGGCTAAATTTAACTGTAAAGACCGCGAAACTTAACTGTCACGTGACCGGTCGTCCCCGACCCCTGGTACTCGCTGTAATTTCATAGGATATCATACAAACCTGACCAGGGGCGTGCCCCCACAAATATGATTGTTCCCCCCCTGGTGCCCCCGCCCCCCAACAATCCATTGGCAGACTGAGCCTATAGAAAATGTGCATTGTATCCAGATATCCAATTTGTTTAAACTGAAAGCAAGTGAAATTAATAATGAATATGATGTTTTATTTAGCAGAATTACATTGTGTTGTTCTATCCTATCCAATATTTCCAATATATCCTCTGGGGTATAGCAGGGCGCCTAGCAGGGCCACGGCGACAGCTGCAACCATGATTTAGGTGCCACCCTTCGTCTTTACAATATGTACAGAATCATTATTTTTAGTTTGGCCCGAAAAACTTTGCCCAAAACTGATTATTGTTCATTGAACACCAAAGTTCAAGTGACACGAAAAAATGGAAACAGCGCCACGTTGTCCCTGTCCGTTCCCTGTCCAACCTCTTCCTAGCAGCTGGCCAGGCACATGGGCATGGGAGCGTGGCATGAGAGATGACATGTGTAATGGGAAGTGGCGTGACAATTAGGGTGCTTATGTGGGCCTGGAGGTGGGCTGGGGCAGCCAGGATCCCCGCTGGACTCAGAACTGGCATGATAGGTCCCTAACACGCAATAAAACGTCCAACAAATCTCCCGACATTTTCCTGGGGAAGATCAGCATTTTACAGAGGTTTAGAAGAGCAAATGTAAGCGCTTTCAAATGTAACATCAGTCAAATGTTAAAATGACATTTTATCAAGATATAAATGTGCATTGCATTACTTTAAACATGTCACATGTTCCATAAAATGAGTCAGTAGGAAAGAATGTGGACATCAGGGACTAAATAACAGTTCGCAGCCTCATCATGCTGAGGCCCACTGCCAATCACACTGACTATTTGGATTTGCTGCCAAAAAGGACGAGGCAATGATGAATTATGAGAATGATGAAGAGATGGAGGGAGGGAAATCATCCGCATATAAAAGTTGGCAAACCTGAGGCTGAAAAAATCTAAGCATTTTTTCCCCCTTCAGAGCCAGGTTATAGTAGTTTAGTTTTTTTTAAATTAGTTTTATTTTTAATTTTGACTTTTGGATTTCATTTTAGTTTAGTTTCAGTTTGTCATATATATATATATATTTGTTATATATTTAGTTTTTTTTTTTTGTCAGGGCCAGGTATAATGTCTCAGAAGTATAATATACAGACAGAATACATGTCGGAGATGTTTAATGTTTCATCTTTACGCTACTTTAGTGTCCAATGTGAAGCAGTTACAGCACAGCGCCATCTCATGTCAAGTCCGTTGTAGTCTCGCTTTGCCAGACCTACCTCCGCAGCGCAGCGGAGGAAGGTCTGGCTAATCCACACAGCATTCTGGGATGGGAGAAAAACGTGCTCTAGTTTATTGGCATTTCTTTAAACCGATCACAATCGTCTTGGGCCGTGCTAACCTCCGAAAAAAGCTGCGGTACCTCTGCAAAATAGCCTCGGGAAGGAACTTGTTTTGGTGTACGTTCAAAAGTAATTTTAGTCGTGCAACAGAGAACTCAGATTGGACAGATAGTCTAGCTAGCTGTCTGGATTTACCCTGCAGAGATCTGAGGAGCAGTTAACCATAGTCCTCACAAATCCACCGGAGGTTAGAACGCCAACACAGAGACAGAGGAAGGGGACAGACATCCGGCCAAAATTAGTGAAATCTGGCAGAATTTCCGTCAGCAACGGAGCAATCCCAGAAGTGGAACGTCAAGGATATAGACTAAGTCCGTTCAGTTTCTGTGGTTCAATGTCACGACGAGAGTTGACAAAAATTCACGCTGTCTCCTTTTTTCGGTAGTGAAACATAATAGTTAAAAAAAAAAAAAAATGAAATGATCCACATTTTTTAACCTGGCAATATAGTTTGAGTATAGTTTAACTTTTTCTTGAAGGTTTTAGTTTTTATTTAGTTTCGGTTTACTAAAATATTTCTCACTTTTTAAACGTACTTTTACTTTACTGTACTAAAGTAATAAGTGATAACCCTGCCGCAGAGGTATAACATGTCACGGTGGCTCTTTGACCTCAGCAAACCTCTTTCCTTTCTCCGCTGCAGAGAATCCTGATCCTGGGTAGTGACAGCACCCTGACACCCTGTCACCTCGCTGCTCTCTCTCTGTGGAGCCCCCTGCCCCCCCTTCGCTGTACGTTTCTCATCTCTGAACCTCCGGAGCAACCTGGCACTGTCCTGTCTGCTGCCTCTGTCTGTTTACTCCCCCTCCATTTTCAACAGCAGCGGCAGCAGCAGTCGTGGGAAGTGTCATCTGTGAGGTGAGTTTTTTGAGTTTTTTTTTTTTTGCACGCTTGTTACACGTTGGTGTTGTTCAGATGGTGTGTTGAGAATTCGTTTTCACATCAGTAACTTTACTGTTCCATCGACCATCAGTTAGGTTATTTCCGTGCTATTTCACAGCTAAACGCAGCTATATGGTGTATCAGGATGTTAGCAACAAGTCCTCCAAACGATACGACGATACAGGTTGTTTATTCCTAGGGCTGGGCGATAGGCAGAAAATCAGATATCACGATATTCTTGACCAAATACCTCGATATCGATATTGCGGCGATATTCTAGGGTTGGCAATTGGTGCTTTAACAATATATCTTCACACTTAGATTTTGGATAAATAATCATCAGTAATGTGGATATAATGTCTAATTGGGGAAAAGGCAAATAATAGAACAGCTAGAACAGTCTGATAAGTTCAGAAAAGTACATCACTTTACTGTAATGCAACCTTTAAAACCAGTAAACACTTATGTCATATCACGATATTACCATATCCAAAATCTAAGACGATATCTAGTCTCATATCACGATATCAATATAATATCGATATATTGCCCAGCCCTATTTATTCCTACTCTCTAATACAGCGGTTCTCAAACATTTCACTCAAAGGTCTACATCTCATTTTTAATCCAGGTTAAAGGTCTGGAAAGATTGGGAATAACAAAATAACATTTAATCAACTCACTTTTAACTTTAAGCAACATGTATTTACATTGTCGGGTTTTCCTGCTCAACTTTTGGACCGATTTGGGTACCCTTACCTAACGTTACCCATTCTACAGCTTCATGTAGTAAAACAACGTTTTTATCGCTTTATAGCCAACGTTTTTTTCCGATGTTTTTGTCGCTTTTCCCGAGTTTTTTTTATTTTTTATTTGTTGTTTTTTTTTGTTGACTTTTTTGATTGATTTTTCTTTTGTTGAACGTTTTGTTTGGCGTTCTTTTTTCATGTATATTTAACATCAACAATTTATTGATCAACAGAAAAAAATAAAACTTAAAAATTGAAAATGTGACACATTTTTTTTGTTTTTTTATTAATAACACGTGGAACGGTTTATGGGCCGGGTCCGGATAGACTTGCCGTTCGGTCCGGACTTTGAGAAGCTCTGCTCCAATACCACACTTACGCTTACTGAAAACATTACACAATCATTTATATTCATATTTAAACTGATATTCTGATAGAATATTAGCCACAAAGTGTCTGAGCATGAGCACAGTTCTGTAACTTTATAGCAGTTTAATCTTTGTTAGGTCTGTGCAGTACAGTAAGGGGGCCATGTTGTTCTTTAGACAGCAGAGCAGAATGGGAGGCCACGGTGCAGAGGCCTCACTCTAGGGGTCTAGGGTTTTGGCAGCAGTATCTGTTTACATTGTAATTAGGACTTAATTGTTCTAATTAGAATCCCCAAACCCTGATTACTCAAAGCCCTGCAACCTGCTGAGCCAAAATGACCTGACTTCGCTTCACTCGTCAACCTAGACACCCTGTACAAACTTGTTCCAAGATCATGGTGTGATATTAATCTCCAAAAGGCTCTGATGGCTGTGAAGGGACTACTCAAAAAGGCCTAGGGAGCATTGAAAAAAATGGATTTCCTGGAAATGTGTTTCTTGCCTAAGGCTGAGGTATAAGTTATCAGAGGAAATCATATGCACGGGCCTGGGAACCTTTGTCACAAACTGCATCCTGCAGCAACACTAATATTGATTTTTTTTAATGAGCAGAGTTTATGAGATCAATTTTCATACCATCACATCCAGAGCCGGCCCTAACCACTTTAATGCCCTAGGCAAGATTTCAGCAGTTTCGGTTGCTTATTGTGACGTTTTCTTGCTTTTTCAGCATTTTTGACACGTTTTTTTGAGACGGCTTTCGGCGGTTTTATGAACTTTTTCTGACATATTTTTCGAAGTCGCTTTTTTCAATGTTTTTTCCCCGATGTTCTTCATGTTTTTATATGCTTTTGTAATTTTTTTCAACTTTTTTTGTAATTTTTTTCAACGTTTTTTTGTAACTTTTTTTCCTGACGTTTTTGCCTTTTTTTTCAACGTTTTCATAATTTTTTGCTTATTATCTTTAAGGTTAGGCAGCCCTAGCATTTGCCTATACCGCCTATACCACGGGCCGGCCCTGATCACATCATATTTACCTTTTTCTCCCTCCATCCTATGTCCACCTTTTTTTTTGCATCTCTGCCTTGTCCAAAAAATCAATGTCATGGGCATCTGTCCTGGCCTCTGTGGAGAGTGAGGGAGGTAAGGGGGGGGGGGAGGGGGTCTGGGGGGCAACAAGTGGAGGATAAACACACCTGTCTCCCTCACCCTCTGTACCTGCTCTCATGGGGCTGCTGGGCAGAAGGCTCCATCAGCGCTCCATCTGAGCCCTGCAACCAGCAATGCCAAGCCCAGCTCCCAGTAGACGTACTGGGCTGACACTCCAAACGCTGTGTGGGGACGTTAGCCAGGGCTGCTGGAGGAACGCACAGAGCGTGTCAAAGCACATACAGTCTCTCCTGGCGCTCCGCACGGCTGGACGGGCCTGACGCTCTGGGCCGCATGGGGCTGAATCGATCCACAGCAGCGTCATCGGAGGCCACCACACATCAATGATAGCGACTGAGATTTTCTGACATTGTATTTCCATGTCAGGCTTCCACTTTCTACATTTTTGTATCACAGACAAAAGACTTTTGTCATCAAGTTGTAAGTTTAGCAAATGCGCATGAAAAACGGTTGCTGTGCCCGGTTAATCCCATACAGACGCAAAAGGGGGATTTTTGCGTCAGTATCTGACGCTGAGAGCCACTGACCAACCGTCAGTATTTGATGAATGATTGGGAATGAGAGCCGGTTGTAATGACAGAAGCACCAATCTCCCTGTTACAAGTCAGCTATAATGGCATACAGACTTGGTCGGCGTTTATGCCGTGGGGGGAAAACAACCATTCGGATTAATGAGCGTAGACCTTGTTAGGGGTTAATCTTTAATCGTTGTCTTATTTACGATGGGTTTTTTGCTTGGTACAATGCCGAAAAGTTGCTGTGTGGTGTTCTGCAAGTGAAAAAAATGATCTTAAGTTTTATATACTGCCGAATTAGAATAGACTGACGGTGTTAATATCACTAATGTCGCTGCTACGGTCCAAACTGTAACCGTTACATGGAATTTATTTATTCAACATGCTAAGACATACTAGTATTTAATATGGTATTAATGAGCGTGGGATAACAATAGACTGTTTGATGACCCTGGGATAACGTTACTGATAATACAGTCAGATTTAATCATCTAAGATTAGCGGTTAACGTTAGCTGTCTCTAAACTGGAGACTCAATCAGGAAGCTAACGTTAACAAAAAATTTTGGGAAAACGACACCTCTGGCCGTTACGTTGGGACATTTCTCCAGTCACTTATAATGTACGGACAATCCAAACCAATACGGCTCAGTTTGTTTTAATTTATCTTGCTCCGTTGAGTAGCCATACCGGGTAAACGCTACGTTATCCGGTCAGGGGATGAGGATTATTTTCCCCCGGCGACTCTGCCACAAGCCCGCCCCCAGCTATGACGGTGGACTGCCACGGGATCTTATGCTGCGTTCATGCCACCTCGGAATAGCAGGCACCGCCCGGTTACGTTGTTATTCCGACTAGCAGCGTTCACATGGTCAGGATGCGTGTTCTTCTTCTTCTGTTATATTGGCGTTTGGCATAACAATTTTTGGCATGACTGCCACCAACGGTTGGCCGTAGCCTAGAGCATCAGGTGGGTGAAAACATGGAGGCCACAATAACAGAAGATTTTCTGCTGTTTTCTTATGCGAGCATCCAAACAGCACATCGCCAGGTGTTTGTTTGTGTTATCTGCAGGACAACCAACGGGAAAAGACACGGATAATGTGTTGTTTTTTTATACATAGGCCTATTTATGAATAATTTTAAACATATTATGTCTATGTATGTTTCCTGGCAGAGGCATTTGTCCACAATAAACAGTTTATTATCATTGAAATATGTTCAGTGAACCAAAGTCGCCTCCATCAAACGTCAGTTGTCAACAAGGCGTCACCAACTGGGGAACTTGGTTATCAAAATCCAGCCCCAGTTTCCCACCTCTGATTCCCACAGGACGTTACGTGAATGGTGACGTTTTCACTCGGAAAAACGTTTTTCCGATGTCCATGAACGCACGGATAATTCGGAAAATATATGAACGGTAGTGAACGGCGAAAGACAAATTTTTTTTTGATCCCGTTTGAATTGATCCATTGATTACACATAGGATGTTCGTCAGTTTAAAAAGAGAATTTTGTAAGTCAAGAAAGTCTCAGTTCATTGTCAAACTGCTGAAGTATCAGACTGTGAAAAAACGAGCAGAGGATCTTGCTCGTTCTTACGCTTCTCTGCCGAAAACACTTCGCTGGATAAAACCCATCAGGTAAGATAACGTTACATGTGTTGTGGAACAGAGCTAATCTAGCAAGCTAGCTAGCGAGCAAGCCGAGCATCAAGCTAGGTGACGTCAATTGCGCGAATTGAGAGATGTAACGTTAGTTCACTGAGCGGTTTCACACAAAACTAAGTGGTCATACGACTGAGACTTTCTTCTGTTGAAAAATCTTCTTTTAACCCTTTTGTTGTCTTCCTTCTGGGTCAAAATTTCCAGCGGTTTTGGCGTTTTTTTTTCTATGCTTTTGACACTTTTTAAAACGTTTTTGTCACTTTTTTTTCATTCATGGTCAATAAACCTAATTTATATGACATTATACCAGATTTTTTTTTGTTTAAAAAAGCCGAAATTATGAATTATTTTGCCTGATAGTTAAGATCAGAGGATGTTTAGTCAGTTTTGAAACCATTTAAACTTTGTTTTTTTCAAATGCTATGAAACTGAATAAAAACACCCCAAATTCAATGAAAGTAATCATTAAATTTACCAAAAATCATCCATGCATCCATGTCATTTTTGGGCATTTTGGTTGAAAGAAACCCATACTTCTGAAACTTTGAAAACGGGTCAAATTTTACCCGAGGACAACACAAGGGTTAAATAGACTAACATCATATGTGTAATTCATGGCTCAATTCAAACGGGATAAAAAAATAATTTGTCTCTCCCCTTTCACTACCATGTATATTTTTTTCTGAATTAAGGTCCCGTGAGGTCCATAGGAAGGGGAGGGACTTTGACTTCTCTCTACAGCTGCAGTCTTATTATAGTATAATTCAAATTTCATTTTGACTTTCATAATTGTAGCAACAAACACTTCCAACAGTTTGACGCGCAGGGCTGCACAGCGCATTGTGGAGATTTATGAACCCATAACACCCTTCCCTGCCTAGACCTGCAGAGACAGTCACATGTATCTTTGTCTCAGGTGTGTCTGAGACAGACCTCATTTCACTTCTTTTCTTTTATTATTCTGCAACAACACTAAATTAACCGAAGAAAAACGCAGGGACAGCCTCTCCGTGTGTGATCTGTGCTTAGCTCACACCGCTCGCTCACATCATTTAATGAACCAAGTCCTTCACTAATGAGGCCAGCGGAGGACTCAAGGGTCAAGCTCTCTCTCTCTCACACACACACACACACACACACACACACACACACACACACACACACACACACACTTAGTCTCCACTGACACTCATTTTGAAGCTCTGTGTAAATACAAAAGAAAAACTGGCGGTAAAATTCCAAGGCTCTTAGTTAATTAGCGAGGACAGGTCCGAGTCTCTTCATTAGACTTAAGTTCATTAACCTTCGACGCCATCAGGCGATGAAGTGCCTTTTTCATACCACATCTTTTTGGGAAATCTCACCTTTCCAGTCCTTCCAGAAAAATGTTTTTTTTTTGTGATTGTTGCGGGCAAAAATCCTTGAATATGCAGCACGTTTTCTTAAAAAATGCGATGGAATATGCGGGATATTTATGCAGTTTTATGCGATGAAATTGCGGGAACTCGCAAAAATTGCAGTTTGATGAAAAAGAGAAAAAAAAGAGATTCCCCCAACACCCTGCTTTTTGATGATGTTCACGTCACTTCATAACGTCACTTCATAACGTCACTTCATAACGTCACTTCATAACGTTCCCATGGTAACAGGGGAAAATGGATGCTCCTGTGTGAAGTAAAGGCAACTTTTTTCAACTTTCTGCTAAGATATATGGGACTTTTTTGCAACGAAAATGCGGGGATTATGAAATGACGCAAGCCCTGCATATTTTGCGCGGAAATCGGCAATTTATGCGGCAAAAGTGCGGCATATATTTGAAAAAATGCGCCCCCCGCAAAAATATGGGGACTTTTGCTGATTATGCATTGAATTATGCGATCGCATAATCGCGTTTTTCTGGAGGGACTGACTTTCATCTGCCGTGTTAGCTTTATCGAGGCCGAAACTGTCGGCGACGTCGTGATAAATAACGGCGCATGAGTCATGTTGCTGTAAGGTAAATGCAGGGAATATTAACGCCTTCGGCAGAGATCTTTATTTATGTACTATTATGTGGCTTAGCATATGTTGCTGGGGAGAATATTGTGATTATTATTGTTATGAATTCTAAATGAGCTCGTGCTTCATGGCTTGAACCAGGAACACAGGGAATCTGCGGACGCAGAATTTTAGGCAGATTTTACACAGATTTTGCAAAGATTTTACACAGATTTTAAAGAAATTAAATGATGTTGACACATCTCTACCCCAAGCAGAAAAACATTCTGGATCACCGCTGAAAACTGTGAAAAAAGAATCAGCAAATCTTCCGTGTGGGTCTGCTAATAACGTAACGGTAAAGCTCGGCCTCTGATGGCTTCTTGTCTAACTATCTGCCGAGTGTGGAAGTGGATTTAGACAACCAATCAGCATCGGAGGGATTCTGTCTTGACAGGATGATCTCTTTGTAATTTTGAAGAAGATTTTTTCGAATATAAGGGCAAATAAACATAGCTGTTTATACCCTACGGTCTGAGTCAGACCGTAGGGCTGTGGTGATGAATCTTGTATCTGTGCATCTGAAGGCACTCAGAGAGAGAGAGAGGCATACACAATCACAAGAAAAGAATGCTGACACACACACACACACACACACACACAATCAGACTCTCCATCTCTGCAGGTGCTGTCATAGGCCCACTCTTCAGCCTCCCTTCTCTTTCCCCACCTCTCCTCTCCTTCCTTTGTTCCCAGACTGCACACCGACATGTCCAGGTCTCGCCTCTGGGGAGTTTATCCTGGCAGGAGGCTTGTTTTCAGAGCTTTGCCCCCCATCTCTCCCTCTCCTTCCTTTTCTTATCCTTTCTCCTTCCTGGGTTTTTTTTTTCCCCGTCTGTACCGGTGCTGGCTAATTACCGGCACATTCTCCTCCTGCCAACAGCGTGCTGTCGAGCGCCTTTACCCGCCTCCCCTTCCACCACCACCACCACCACCACCACCCCACTCCTCTGTTTCTCTCTCTTCCTCCTCGCTAGGAGAGAGCGGAGGAGGAGGTGGAGGTGGAGGTGGAGGGGAGGGCCGGGGTACAGATGTGTATTAATGAAGCGTTGAAGGGCAGGGGGTGACTCATAGAGAGGGAGGGAGAGGCTATTTGCATGCAGAGACAACGAGATCCACCACTCCTACAGAGCCTTTCTCCCTATCTCTTTCTCTCTCTCTCTCTCCCTCTCTCTCTATCTGTCTGTTTCTCTCTCCCCCTCACATCCCTCTCCCATCATCCTGCATTCTCTCACTTTCTCCCTCTCTCTTCCCCCTCTCTACCTCTCTCTCCTTTGCTCTCCGGCTTGCTGCCACTGCTGATTTGAATAATTCAGCACAAGCCGGTATTCTCCAGGGCCCCATTGTCTGTGAGCGGCAAGAGAATGAGAAGGAGAGAGAGAGAGAGAGAGAGAGAGAGGGAGAGAGAGAGAGAGGGCAGTGTGTGGGGGGAGGTGGGAGGTCCATCCTGCCTGCTTTTCACCTAGCTGTGGCGTAAATCAGCGCTAATGAGGCAGAGGAGGAATACCTAGGCCTTGTAACAGACTAAAGAAGCCTTCGCCGTGCGAGCGCGCGCCGACGTGCATACGGCGCCGCTATGACCTTCACTGCTCTGTGACGGTTTCGGTTATTGACTTGTTGCTATCCCTCGGTCCCGTGTGTGCTCAACTCGGCGCATGTTCAATGTCATCCCTGCAGGAGGGGGAATATTCCCAACAAACGCAGGGAAAAACAATCAGTGTAACAGATCAATAGTACCGTTGTTCAGGCCGTGTGTTTGTAAGTGGTCAGCAAACAATTAAACGTGTATTTGCATTTATCACTATGCATTCATCATGCAAAGGGAAATACCCAGTGCCTGAATTGGACCAGAACAGTTGCCAGTACTCTGATTCAGCAGTTGCATGACTATGATAATCTTGGATATAGTTATATTCATACATATATCTTGTAGGCGTAGCGTCGCGCATAGCAGCGTAGCGCAGCTATTTTTATGGAGACCGACGTACGGACAGAGAGGTTGACACACACAAACACAGCCACATAGGCCACAATTACCACAGTTTTCCCCATTAATCCTATCTCTTTCTATCGGAGAGAGAGAGAGAGAGAGAAGTGTAACCGGTGCGTAGAAATACGCATCCAGTGTGAATGGCCAGGCGCACGATCAGGCATGCATCTATGCTACGCAACACTTTACATTGCTACGTTTTGGTTTAAAAACAAATATCTATGGTCATCTGTGGTACCCTCACTTATGGTCATGAAGGCCGGGTCATGACTGAAAGAACGAGATCCAGGGTACAAGCGAGGAGGGTGGCTGGCATCTCCCTTAGAGATAGGGTGAGAAGCTCAGTCATCCGTGAGGAGCTCGGAGTAGAGCCGCTGTTCCTTCGCGTCAAAAGGAGCCAGTTGAGGTGGTTTTGGGCATTTGGTAAGGATGCCCCCTAGGCGCCTCCCTAAGGAGGTGTTCCAGGCACGTCCAGCTGGGAGGAGGCCTCGGGGAAGACCCAGGACTAGATGGAGGCACGTCCAGCTGGGAGGAGGCCTCGGGGAAGACCCAGGACTAGGTGGAGGCACATCCAGCTGGGAGGAGGCCTCGGGGAAGACCCAGGACTAGGTGGAGGGATTATATCTCCAACCTGGCCTGGGAATGCCTCGGGATCCCCCAGTCGGAGCGGGTTAATGGGGCTCGGGAAAGGGAAGTTTGGGGTCCCCTGCTGGAGCTGCTCCCCCCGTGACCCAACACCGGATAAGTGGCCGAAAATGGATGGATGGATGGATGGATGGATCTTTTGCTACATTTACACCTCTCATTCCCCCTGCTCTGGCGTTTCCCCCTCTCATTCCCCCTGCTCTGGCGTTTCCGAGCCCCTAAACCGGAGACATTTGGAAACACTTCTGACCCGTTGTGGTTTGGAATCTGCCGGGTTGTGTTGCAGTCTTGACGGCCGCAAACGGAGACCTTTGGCAACGCCGACACTGACGCCAACGTTTCTCCTCCTGATTGGGTCATGACGTCCCGTTCTCTGAGACTAAACTACTAATGTTACCATGGCAACTACCAGCAACGGGCAGAGTCTACACGCTGCCTCCTGTTGATGCCCAGCATACCAGAATGTTGATGAGATATTTTGGTTTGGGCGTGTTAGTTTAAACGGAGATTAGTTCTTCTACTGGAGCTAAAAACACTCGTAGCGGTGTAAATGTAGCCTAAGGAGCTTGATTCCACTGCTCCTCTCACAGTCGAGTCCCCCCACCAAAAATCAATAATTTTCTCGATAAATCGATTCGTTTGTCCGTCGATCGATCAGAACGTTGATCAGTGTTTCCCAAAAAGCCCAAGACGACGTCCTCAAATGTCTTGTTTTTTCCCCAACTCAAAGATATTCAGTTTACTGTCACTGAGGAGAGAAGACACTATAACATATTCACATTTAAGAAAGCAGGAATCAGAGAAGTCTTACATTTTTTTTCATAAAAAAATGACTCAAACCGATTACTAAAATAGTTGGTGATTCATTCAATAGTTGACAACTAATCGATTAACAGCTGCATCTCTACAACGGATTATTCCATTTGGCTATATGCGGGTGATGCAAGTCTGATTGGTTTTCCCCAATGAATCATGAAATATAGCCTATTCTTCTATAGATATCAGCCATAGACTGTGTATATCAGTCTAACAGAGCCGGATTAACCATTAGGGCAACTGGTCACTTGCCCAGGGTCACATGACATCTAAGGGGCCCTGGGCAAACCGTTCGATCATAATATTAAGTTAAATCACCACGTCAAAAACAGTGTCTGTAGGTTCCTGCGCAGCGAGCGAGGACGAGCAGTCACGTCGACTGACGTGACTTGACGCTCTGATATTTAAAAGGAGTAGTGACGTTGACGTTGTCAATGGGAAGATGGAGAAGCAGTTAAGCGGGAGCGCTAAAAGAAAATTAAAAAGAGAAAAGGAATTGAAATTAGTTGACAATTTGAAACATATTCCAAAAATAGCCACATTTTTTACTTCAAATCAGTGCTCTCTGAGAAATGGTGATGATAACGGCAATGCTGTAATCCCTCCTTCACCTGTGGCCGTGGAAACAGCTAACGTTACCGTTAGTGCTAGCAGTCAGGCTACCACCAGTGGGGAAGCTAGCAGTGAGACATGGTGCAACCGCCAAAAGCAAGAGGACGCCGAGCATGAACAGCCTCCAAATCATGACAACGAACACGCAAGTCCAACAACTGAAGGAGCTTAGACGGCCAGCAGCCCCGGCAGCACCTTCACGCTCCCGTCAGATCCGGCACTATGGGGGCCCCTGACAGAGACGCTGAGGGAGGAAGCAATCCACAGAGGGCCCGCTGCCTTCCATAACCGGGCTACCAGGTACCCGGCATCAGTGAGGGAGTCTGGGCTTGGGTGTCGAACCCGCTCCCTCACAAATGACCTACTGAATTGCCATCTTCAAAACAACAAAGTCGTACCGAGGGAATGGCTGCTTTATTCACCATCTACTGGCTCCGTTTATTGCTATGCCTGCGAACTCCTGTCACCCCAAAGCCGACAACATGCCTTCATCAGTGGATTTTGCGATTGGAAACACTCTGAGAGGATCCGGGATCATGAAACAAGTTTGGAACATAGACAGAATATGTTGTCTTTAATGCAGAGATCCCAAGTCATTTGCAGAGTGGATGCTGCACTTGTCCGACAATGTGAGGCAGAGCAACGGTACTGGAGAGAGGTCCTCAGGCATGTGGTTACTGTCATCAAGTTTTTGGCAGCTAGGGGGGCAGCTTTCAGAGGGGACAACGAACTGTTGGGCTCAGTGCATAATGGGAATTATCTGGGGATATTGGAGCTTATTGCACATTTCGACCCATTTTAAAAGGACCACCTTGTGAAGCATGGCAACAAGGGGAAAGGTAAGCCCTCATACCTCTCCTCCACTGTGTGTGATGAGTTTATTGCATTAATGGGTGACAAAACAAAGCGAGTAATTGCAGATGAAATTAAGCAGGCAAAATATTTCTCGGTTATTGTCGATTCCACCCCAGATCTTGCACATGTGGATCAGCTGACATTTGTATTCCGATTTGTTAATGCAAGTGGAAAAGTGGTTGAAAGGTTCTTAAGATTTGAGCCCATCCACAGCCACACAGGCCTTAGTTTAGCTGAATCCGTGATTAGCATAGTGCGAAACCTTGGACTGGACTTGACAAACTGTCGCGGGCAAAGTTACAATAATGCTAGCAACATGTCTGGCAAGTACAACGGACTCCAAGCTCAGTTAAAAAAAGAAAACCCACTGATCCACTATACACCGTGTGCCGCCCACTCCTTAAATCTTGTGGGTATTAATACTATTGAAGACTGCTGTGCAGATGTCATCTCTTTTTTTGAACTTCTACAGTCTCTGTATACATTTTGCAGTGCTTCAACCCATCGCTGGAATACAGTTTTCAAAAACAGCGACTATAACATAAGCCATTCGTTAAAATCCCTCTGCGGTACCAGGTGGAGCTGTAGAGCAGACTCAACAAAAGCTCTATGCAGAAATTACGGAGCAATTAGAGATTCACTGGCCAAAATAGCCTCGGACTGTGATGAAAAGAACCAAACCAAACGCGAGGCCTCTGCGCTGGTTGCTAAACTTGATACACTTGAGAGTGCAATGATGACCATTTTGTGGGACAGAATATTGGGAAGATTTAAAGCAACCAGTGACAAACTTCAAACAAGTGACATAGATTTAGCAACTGCTGTGCGGTTTTTACAGTCACTGCTTTCCTATGTTGGCACGTTACGAGACCAGTTTGCAGATCTGGAAAAATCAGCACGATCTCTCAGTGCTACACAGGACTATCAGTATGACATTTCACGTAGGAGAAAAAGAAAGAGATTTGCTGACGAGAGTGACGACGATGAGGAGGTCTTCTTTACTAATGGCAGTTTAAGATTCAAAGTTGAAACATATTATGTAATTATCGACAAACTCACTTCTTGCCTATCAAAACGGATCAGTGCTTACACAGATGTGTGTGAGCTCTTTGGCGTTTTATTTGACAGGGACTATGATGAGTGTGATGTGCGCAAATGAGCTGCGAGGCTGAGTTCCACTTATCCGACAGACCTGGATGCATCCCTAGCAGACGAACTCATGCAGTTCACTCACTTTGTGTCGAGTGACACTTCCCCTGCTCAGTTGTTGCAAATTCTGGAAACGAATGGCCTTAAGCCAACATTTCCGAATGTATATGTTGCACTCAAAATGTTCTTAACACTGCCTGTCTCTAATTGTGAGGGTGAGAGGTCATTTTCTGTTCTAAAACGAGTTAAAAATGTGTTAAGGACCACAATGTCACAGACAAGACTTTCTGCACTTTCTTTGCTGGCCATAGAACATGAAGTTGTTGAAGGTTTGGATTTTGATGATATTGTGCACCAGTTTGCATTTTTAAAGTCTAGAAGGAAGGCCACTGAGTAATCTCCTATGAGAAATTACTTAGAAATGTTTATTATAGCATTAAATGTTTTGAGTTTACACAATTTAAGTCAAGATGGCCAGTGTCTTAGGGAAGCTAATAAGGGTTGATAGTTGTGGTATGAATGTAGGTCAAGAAGGCCAATGTGTTAGGCTCACCTGTACAAACAATATAAAATCTAACTATCTGTATTGTGAAATGTATGTGTACAAAGTCAAGAAGGCCAGTTAATTAGGCTCACTTGTTAAAAGAAGAGAAAAGATAATATTAATTAATATATGTGTTCCTGTCAGATGTTGTGCATGGATTTAGGCTACATATTAAAAGTCAAGGAGTCCAGTGTGTTAGGGTCACCTGTTAAACATAAGGAAAATATATGAGTTAATAGATGTGTAATTAGCCTAATGTGAAATGTTTTTGAAATGAAATTCACATATAGTCTGGAATGCCAGTGTGTTGTTAGGCTCACCATTTAAAGCAAAGATAGGCCATTAGGCCTAATAATTAAAAAGTTTGTGTGTTTATGTGTTCAGTCTTGGAAGGAGGCCAGCTGTAAGGCTCATTTGTTAAAATAAAATAAGAATATATAGTGCATCAACATAAAATGTTGATATAGTTGATTGTGAAACAATAAGCATAACCTTGACTTTGAACTACATGCAATAGTGTAGCCAGTGGTTGACTTTTACTCCATACACACTAATTGCCTGCTTCATGGCTGCTGATAATTTCACATTTTAGCATTTTGGAAATAATCTCTGGTTTTAAGTTAAGGCTTCCCTAGCTGTCTGCTTTATGTCACTGTTGCAGTCAAATTCTGTGTGTGTACGATTACATGATATAACTATTTTTTAGTATCCTACATTGTGGATAATTATATATATATATATATATATATATATATATATATATATATATATATATATATATATATATATATATATATATCATATGCTGAAGTATATTTCTGGAGTGTTAAAGATTAAAAGAAAAAATAACAAGAACTGTACAGAACCAAAAACCGTGTCCCTGTATGCTCTTGCTGATAGCGACTTTGCAATTGTTGCTTTGGGGCAGGGGTGGGGTTGGGGGGCTTGAGTCTTGTTGCCCAGGGCACAGGAAATTGTTAATCCGGCCCTGCAGTCTAATAATAACACTGTTAATAACAATTAGAAGTAAGGGTACATGTATGCTCATGTGGACAAAAATCAGAAGAGCTGTGAGTATTGGCCCATTTCTGGCACCGGGAATAGAGAAAAACCATGTTTACACCCACTGGTACTGACTAATTGCTGGCATGAAAAGGAAACACGTACTGCTTCTTCTTCTTCCATGGAAAATGACTCTGTAATCTAAAAGCGATCGTAGAGATTGCTCACGGAGTGTGCTCGTCTCCTCTCTGGAGATTTTCTGATGCAATACTTTTGTCATCCTGTTGTCACCATTTGTAGTTTCTCCAGCTGCACAAGGAAGAGCAAGGACTGCATGTTGAATATACAAAAAAAAAGGGGGTGTACCGATTGATGTGACTTGTATGTTTATATGCTTTATGTATTTTAATGTGGAAATGTTTTATTTCATTTTTTTTGTGATTGTTTAAAAGCCCTTTTAGGGACAGGCGTTGGAAATTAGCAATAGTTATAAATGCTTTGATGCTGTACATTGTGGAGATTTGCTGCACAAATGTCTTAGCATCTGTCCCTATTCAAATAAACATGAAATGAAATTTAAAAAAAATAAAAAGATCCTCAGCTCCAGGTTGAACCCTGAAAGACTGAAGGCCCAACCCAAACTGCTGAGCACACACGACGCAGCAGATGCTCTCTCGTTCTGTCTCTTTAAGTTCTCTTTGACTTTTGCTGTTTAACCTCCTTGATCGTCACCTTCTGTCACCTTAATCCCTCCCTCTCTCAGCCCTCTTCATCGCCATCCGCCCACCGACTCTCATAAACGAGGGGGGGGGGGGGACTGCCTCCCCGGAACTTCCCCTATACGCGACACACGAAGACCGGACTCAGATCAGCTGAATGTGACAAAGCTCCAGAGAGTCTGAGGCTGCAGCTTCTTCACACCCTTCTGGTGATTTGTTCCCATAAGAAAATATGTCAGTAATATCTACACCTTCATGAATATGGACCCGTGTGGAAGCTTTGTACTGTCTACACAGTGACTTCAAGTCAAGGAGCTCTCTCTTAGGAGATGACACACTAGCCTGTCAGATGTAGTTTTTTTTTTTTTATTATTATTCAAAAAAGAAAGAAACATATAATGTCGAAGCATCAAAGGAATGACGCAAATGTTGTGAAAGGGCTTTCTTTTGTAGGTCTTATGAACTCGCTGTCAGGCATCGGTAAAACGTGCGCTTTAAACCGTGGGAGTGTAGATTCAAAGTATTGCACATTATTTCTATAACAGCGCGGCTTTGGTTCTATATTTGGCTCCTGTGGGTGAAGAACTCAATAAAAAACAATGAGTATGGGGGAGGCATGATCACGAGTTTTTTTTCCCTTCTTTTTATATATGGAGGAACTGGTTCCATGGTTGCATTTTACAACTGTAATAATGTAATCCGGGGAGGCGTGATCACAAGTTTTTTTTTTTTCTTCTATTTATATGGAGGAACTGGTTCCCTGGGTGCATTTTACAACTGTAATAATGTAATCTGGGGAACATTTATTGGGTTGTTTGTTTGAAATAACAAGCTAACAATGTGTTAGATAGGCTCAATTAACCAGCGCATCACGAAGCCAGCGTAATGCCGGTGCCTTCTCCTCATTTCCTCTATTTTTTTTAAGATTATATTTTGGGGCTTTTCCCTTTATTCTGTAGTGACAGTGGATAGACAGGAAAGGGGGGAGAGAAAGAGAGGGGATGACACGCAGCAAAGGGCCACAGGTTGGATTCGAACCCGGGCCGCTGCAAAGGACTCAGCCTACATGGGGCGCATGCTCTTACTGGGCGAGCAAGAGCCCCCCCATTTCCTCTTTTTTAATTTCTGCTTGTTTGCCTTTCTCCACCCCCATCTAGTTAATCCTCTGAGGTCTAAGGGCATTTTCACACATCATTCTTAAATTCACCTTTTTAGGGTATTTCCATACTATTTATTTCCCCATGTGTTTCATATCAAACTTTTCAGAACAAACTCAGCTTTCTGTATAGCGGGGGTCCCGAATTTGTTCCAGAGCGATGTGTAAAGAGATCATTTGGCCCGAAAGCTGAAAAGTTGATTCGTTTTTTTTACAAATCCCACAAATCTCTTGTGAAAACATACCTACACTCATGTGTTGGGGAATTGTTTTGGTGCTTGAAATGAGTTCACTAAAGTCTTAGGTTCACAAAAGTAGTGTAATATATGAATAAAATCGTAAATACATGTCTAAAATGAATCACTTTTTGAGTAGGAGTGTTGTCCAACGTCGTTTGGACGCTCGTCTTGGTGCGTCTTTCTTCCTCGAGGGCTAAGAAGTCTAATCTGTTGATTTGGAGAAGCCCTGAGGGCCAAAAGTAGCCTGAGTGGGCGACACTTTTTTCTTATTTTTAAGAAGTCTAAACCTTGAGGTGTTATATAGCCATCGGAAAAAGGGGAAGACTTTATACCTCGCATTATCGAGCTTCACAAGATGAATGAGTACAATGGCTTGACTAAATCAGCTTCAGGAATTTGCTCAGTGAATCAAACTCTATAATTGTACTCAATGAGTGGAAAAGACCAGAGAGTAACTTCTCACTGTTTGCACTCTGGGCCCTCTCACTTTGTCACCCGCCTCGCCAAAAAGCATTTACTGGAGGCTAGAGGAGGAGAGGATGGAATTCCTCCAGGCAAACTGCAAGTTTGAGACAGATCGAGTGAAATATAAAAAGAGAAATAATAAGAAAAGCCGGCGAAGAGAAAGACAAAACTGTAATAAATGTAAACCATGTTACAGCCTCTATGGCAATCACAGCGTCGATGGTATCTCGCGTGTGTCTGTGTGGTCAGAATTATGAATTCAGTCATTGTCACGGCCATCGGGGACTTATACAGATAAAGGGAAAGGAGGATCCAAAACGAAAAAGAAAGAGAGATATGTGACATCTGTTATGCAGCTGGGAGTATTTCTAAAGAGATGCCGGGAGAAAAAGGAATTAAACACACGGAGGCGGAGGAGGAGGGGATGCTCGGGGAAGGCTGGGGGAGAAGAGAAACAAGGGATCCAAAATGGCTGGACTGGATTAAGATGGCAGGAGTGAAGAAACACCTTTCTATTTACACACACGGCCCTGTAAGCCTGGTTGTAACAGGATTGATCTCTCTGCCGTGATGAACTTTGGAAGTTGAGAATTAGACGTGCAGGCTGACCTTTATCTTAAAGTAAAACCTCTTTTTAGGATATACAGTATGCACCTTGAGTAAGGTTCCGCCTAATAGCAGTAAATGTACAGTATGTCAGGGGAGGGCTGGGTGCTGATCGATACTTTTTAGGCACAGACCGAATTGCCTCTCAAGTATCGAGTATCAAAAAAATGCCTCATCATTCAATACCTAAGGAGTAAATCTCATCAGCACCAGTGAGCCAATAAGCACGCAGCATGCTTCTACCAAGACCCAATATGGTCACAGCACTCCCGGTACACCAACTCCCGTTTCCTGGGTCAAAGTCATGTGTTTTCTCCTTAAAGGTGCAGTAGGTAAGACTCCAAAAACTAACTTTCTGTCATATTAGCTGAAACGGACCCTATGTTCCAGTAGAACTACATGAAGCAGGTAATATAAAAAAGAAAATCTACAGCCTGTAGTGCGATTTGCAAAAATCCACCACTCCCTGTTCAGATGTACCAATCAGGGTGGGGAGTGTCTAACTGCGTGTCAATTACTGCTCATGCACACCCATTCATTCTCCCCTTGGGGGGGAGGGGCATAGGAGACCGTTTTGGGCTTTAGCAGAAAGGGGGGGAGGGACTGAGAAGTTGTCAATGTTCAAATGTTTTCACAATCCTACCTACGGCACCTTTAACTTTTTCCGAGACATGAACTCCGCTCCCTGGCTTAAAAGCTCTGTGTTTTAGGAGCCAAACACCCACCCCGACCTCCTCCTCACACAGTTCTTTGCACTCTTATACAGCAGCAGTCAATTTGGTGCATGCAGCTATAAATACGTAGCCTGACAAGCCAGACCCACATCAAGATGTTGGGTCTGGGAACTCACAACTGACGGCGCTCAATCCGAGGGGCGGGATGAATGGTTGTCTTTCAGCTTCCCTCTGCACGCAATAGGATAGCGCTACAACCAGGCAGAGAAACGCTAGTTAATAGATTCAACTTTAAACTTTTGCCGTATCCGGTCGGCAAAACTCCGAACACATCTTCCTTTTTTAAGAATGATTTCAGTGCTGTTCTTTGTTCTTTTCTCAAAGAAAAGCTTAACTCCAAGTCTTCCAGAAGATCGCTGTTCCCAGCAGCAGCCGCCATAAGCCCCGCCCACCGACTCTATACACGATGTGATTGGCCTGACCAGAGTTTGGTTTTTCCAGCTCGCAAGCCAACGGAGAGTGCCTAGACCCCCCCTGGCTGCAAATTAAATTTGCTGCCACTAGGGTGCGTCTAGATATCTAGGCTAATAAATACATAGAATACATACCATTTACAGTGCATTACTTTTCGTAGCTATGTGTGCGAATGGTTCATGCCAACAGCCTGCACAGCTACGTGTAGTTGTTGAATGCAAATTCAGCGTCCTCATCCTCTTCCTTATAGCAGCTTCTCAACAGCTGTAAAGTGGCAGTGAAAATAGGGTCCCACACAAACACACAAACACAGGCACGCACACGGAGAATAAATATGTGCGGCAGAGTGGGGGCCCGGCCGCAAGCTTGGCCGAGCTGCGTCCCGCCTAGCGGCCCTGACAGTAATCAGGAGGAGAAGTGAATGCTGAGGAAGTGTCAACAGAAACCAACCCTGTGCTTCGTTTGGGCCAGATTGAACTGATAGCTCATTGCCAGTGACATAATTTAGATGAATGGGTGGGTGCAATCCATCAGAAGAGTATCGCCGGTGCGAGTGAGCATGGGGAAGAGGAGGGTGCGCGACCCTCTCCGTGCCTGGCTGCCAGTAGGGATCCCATTACCCTACACCTGTTAACAACACCAATCCCCTTGTATAAACGGGAAAGTGATCCTTTTATCGAAGGCAGGCAGACGGGAAGAGACAGACGGGGAGAGAATGCGGAGAATGCCGAGAGAAGAAGAAGAAGAAGAAGGAGAGAGCCGGGGAGGAGAGATGAAGCGGAGGAATAAAGAAATGTTTTCTTGTTTGGTTTTAGAGAGACTAGCACCCCTGGACATGATGGATGAACCCGGGTTCTGGAGAGACAAGTCATGGACAGATGGCTCAGACACACTCGGATCACAACACAGCAGCTCCAGACTGAAGCAAGAGGGACATCTAGTGGCCGAGGGTTTAACTCCACCATGTTCCTCCTCCTTCCTGTTCTGGGGGAAGATTGGTCCAAAAATCTCAGACAGATGTTTTCAAAAGGTTTCAAACCTGTATATGTTTTCTTTATTTTTATTCAAACATTTTATTTAGAGGATAAACCCACGTGAAATGCACAATCTGGATTTCAAGGGGTTCCAAAACGTGGACGTTTCAAACATCAATACATCAATTATAATGAATAAAACAATTCAACAACACAAAACAAGAAACATGGGAACATCTACAAGGGTATACACACATAAGGATGGCTGGGTTTTAAAAATAGATTTTTCAATTCAAATCGATCTTTATTAGAACGATATAGATTATAGATAGATTCATAAATTCCCATGATCTGTCTTTTAACACTATAGGAGACTCGCAGGACCGCTGGCGACGTTACCCTTTTTAATAATCTGTCGCAGGCTCAGTTTTAAAGCTGGAGAGAAAATCTTGGTATCATATGAAACTAGACAACTTAAGGCATCCATCTGGCAACCATCACATTTCTAGCTTGCCAGGAAGGGGGCTAAATAATGCTCCAAAGTTAGGTTACATTTTGTCGAGGGGAAAAACTGGCAGGGCCATTTTCACAATTGTAAACCGTCCGTTGGCACAACACCGTCTGCATTAAAGGTCCGGTGTGTAACGTGTTTAGTTGTTCATGATCAAAATCTGTGTTGCCCGTTCACCAACTTGTCCTTTTTCATGAATATTTACCTCCACCATCAATTCCAAGTATTCCTTTTGGCTTGAAATTTTACATTTGCGCTTGCATGAACTGGGGCAGACGCTCCATATTCATGCGCCATCTTGAAATACGGTAGCCGGTAAGGGACATACAGGACATACTGCTCCACCTTTCGTGTTTTCTCTGTCACATGATAAACTCACAGGTTGCTGCTAATGCTGCTAACGGGTATCGTAGCTTCCCGGCAAGTTTGAAGAAGGAAACACGGAGGACCACACGTATTCAAAATCCAAATTTCAGGAACAGGAGTAAACTACTTCTTCGCAGAGAAAAAGAAAAAGATTGAAAAGAGCAAGTGACAGGCTTTTTGAAGGCTACCGTAGCTGTAATACGTACTTTGAACTGCGTGGTGCGAGAGAGTTGATTGCGATAAATGATCTCAACGCTAGATGGGAGAAATTCCTACACACTGGACCTTTAAAGATAGAACTTGTACAGTTTTGTCTAAGGCTCTCTTTTAATATTATTATTGGCATCAAATGCATTCAGGAAATCATTGGTGTGCTGCCCTTTATATGGCATGCAATATCTCCACCTGCTGGTAATTGAATTCTTAAGTCACTAGGAATTTTGAGTTTTCAGTTTGACCCATTAGGGATGCCGTCAGTGTGGCGTGCTGAAGTTTATTGTTAGCACAGTGAGCTAACTAAAGCTAGCAGCTCTTTTCCTTTTCCACAGAGAACAGGAAACATAAGCCTGGAAGTATTTACTCTTCGTGTCGTTCAGAAGGCTAAGCACGTTTAGTAAATTGAGTAGTTTTAAGATTACAATGCTATTTTATCGCAATTGTGATGCTAATTTCTTAAGCATGTCAATGGAGTTTCCCATTATATTTTATGTACATCCTATCGCTAATTCTTTACCACATGGTTGTAGCAGTTAATGGTACTTTAAACACAACAAAGAAAGGTTGGTGAGTGTGTCAAAGTGTTTTAAAACGTTTTATCTGTTAACCTTAATGCAATGCAACGAAACTATTACAGCACTTATCCGTTAAACTGTTCAGAGAAGAAAAAGACTTTCAAATGCAGAAAGCTGGCATCCTAACAAATGTCATAAAGTGGACTCCCTCCAGATTGTTTAGACTTGGATTAAGAGACACCAAATTGTAGGAAATGTAAGACAGAGGACAGCCAATTGCTCAATGTCCTATGGTCCTGTGATAACGGAGCCAGGTTCCATTCAGCCTGAGATTATTTATTCAATCCTAAACAGAATAGGTAAGCACATAAGAAGCTGGATCCAGTCTAGTTTAATGATAGCCAGACAGATCGTTTATAAGAGGATGGAAGCCGTCAATCCAGGAGTGGGCTTGTGAGATGGGTAGGGGTGGCAGAGTTTGATAAAATGTCTTAAAAACGGTTTGCTAGCTTGGATGTCTTTACTAAAAAAATGGGGAAAGTACCTGTACTCTCTGGAGGGCAAAAAAAAAACAAATGTCAAAAAGTGAATTTAGACAATTCATAGTCGTTTACAGAATTCAAATAATTGATTAAAATGGGAAGATACTGTGTGTGTGGGGTGGGGTGGGGGGGGGTGCTGTTGGGAGGGTAGAGTGTATATGTAATTGTCTTTGGCTGAGTTATTCACAGCAATGTGTTAACACTTACAGTATAATTAATGTGATTGGCTTCATTTGTTGGAATCAGTCCTCAGTTTCAGGAGAAAGACGTAGCCCAAAGACACACAGAAAAAACAACAACATGTAAACGCTTTGTGTAGAGAGGGTTTACTTTACGTTTATGAACAATCAACATTGATTTTCATTTTTAAAATATGCCGATATATATGCTTTATATACAACGTTTTCTGTAATTATCTTCAATTCTTTTCTCCAAACTCAAAATCCATGACAGAAAAAGAGGTTTTTATGCTGCAGCCAATCACATAGCTTATCTGCATTTACTCAAACAAAGAAGACCACTCTGCTTTGAAACGTATGGTTATTCAGGACAATTGTCAAGGCAATTTTTTTATGTCGAGTTTTTCGCGGGGGTATTATTAGTATTATCCCTTGATGAATGGCTCGTGTGGAAAAAAATGAAAAGAACAACTATTGGGTAAAAGCAATTGCGTCAAGCAGTAGACTAATTGCCCTTTCTCAGACGGGGAAAATAATAGGCCAAAAAATCAAAAGCTTTTGGAAATTTGACTAAATTACCCTCCTGTAAAGAGGGAGTGAGGGTTTATATTCATCACTGGGTAATAAGGGTCAGAAAAACACTGAGCAGTGACCTGGCAGGTTTCAGGGCAACCATTACCTATTTGATAGCTTTAGGGATGGCAGCTAGCTGCATGCTTTTGTCATTATTGCTCAGGCTTCACTGTCAACTTGATTTATTTTGGAGGAAGCAAATAAGGCTGTTTACATGGCTGTTTTTCAGCGAGTTCTTTTCGGCTTCAGTTTTACATACTGTCTGCAGACTTAACAACACACGTGAGGAGACTTGCAACTGCATATTACAGCTTTGGGACTCACAGACTTACTTCCTCTCTGCTTATCTGCTGCTCTCCATCTGTCCAACTCATCGTATTGTGAAAGATGTATTCCATCTTTCGGTTATTTCAACACAAAGTCACAAAGTTTTAAATAAATCTGGGGTGGAAAATTGCTAGAATAACAACTTAAAGGCTACAATCAAAAAAGCAAGAAGTCCTCCTAACCATACGACGAATATTCCTCCCCTCTAATACAACCTACGGGAGCATTTTCCGTCCTGATATTTAGACCAGAGAATGCAACGGTCGCGGTTTGAAACACTTTAACGTTGTGGAACGGTCTATAGTTTGGTTGGTGTTATGTAAAAGATTGTGGTTCGTTTTAAAATCAGACGTTACTTCCGTTCCGGTTACACATGTGACGCAGAATGTAAAAAGTAAGTAAAAAATAAAACTTGCTGTTTACTTTCATTTTCAAATGGGACACAAGACCCAGTCGCCTGGGTAAAAGTCCTGAGTTTGTTTGACGCGTCGGAATTTGGTGCTCCTACTACTTCATCACCTTACTTCCTGCTTTGCTGTCGTCATTATTACTACGGCCACTAGAGGGCGCCGTCACTATGGATGCAAAATTTGTCGTAATTGCTGCTTGAACAACGGGTGTTCATGTCCCGGGAGAACTGCATAAGGGGACCTGTGTTATAATCAGCACCATTATCTTTTTTTAATCTTAAAGTGCCCATATTATGAAAAAATCACTTTTTCTGGGATTTGGGGTGTTCTTTTGTGTCTCCGGTGCTTCCACACATATACAGACTTTGAAAAAAAATCCATCCATGCTGTTTTGAGATGACGGTTTCTGTTTTTGAATGTGTGCTGATCTTCAGTTCCCAGTGAGCTGTTTCGACAATCGGACGATCACAGTCCGAAATGAGCTGGCTAACCACAACCGTTAGCTCGTTAGCATGCTAACCGTTAGCATTAGCATGCTAACGCTAATGCTAACGCTAATGCTAACGCTAATGCTAACGCTAGCATGCTACGTCGTTCTCAATAGCAAAGCACTGCTACAACACACACAAGTTCACCATAATCTACAAAAGAACTACTTACATGTGCGCCCTCATTTAGAAGTCTCCCAGCTAATCCTGCCTTGTAACTGACCAAAGTTGGAGAAACAGCCTTTCTTTTACTGTCTCTAGAGTTAGCTAGCTGACATGATCTACGATCTGAGCTACTGAGCATGTGCGAGTGTAATCAAAGATAGTACAGAAGAAGAAGAAAAGAGGTCTCACTCTGTAGCTAAAACAGAAACCAGGTGAAAAGAGGATCTGCAGCAGTGAGAGAGAGCTGTGCAGTACAACAAAAATATGGTGTTTTTTGAAAATTAAACCATGTAAACCTATTCTGGTACAATCTTAAAATACAGTTATGAACCTGAAAATGAGCATAATATGGGCGCTTTAACTCCTCGTTTTGGTGCCTAAACTTAACCTTTTGTCGGCTAAATTTAACTGCAAATACCACTAAACTTAAATGTCAAGTGACCGGCCGGCGGTCGCCTAATTTCGTATCATACAAATTGTTGTGCATAAGTTTTCACACGATATCATACGAACCCGTTCATGAGAATGTGTTGGTTTGTGTGATGCATCCACCACCCTAACGTACCTCCTCCGTACGCTCAATTTAGCGCACTTGAGTTTTGAGGCACCGTGGCTCCGTCTGGCGCTTAGCACTGCCCAAGACGATTGTGATTGGTTTAAAGAAATGCCAATAAACCAGAGCATGTTTTCTCCCATCCTGTGCAGCGCTGTGGAGGAAAGTCTGGCAATGCAAGAGTATTCCCATCATAACTAATACGGTCACTAGAGGGCGCCGCTACTATAAACGTAAAAATAAGTCGTATTAGCAGCTTGAACAAACGACATATGTGACCGTTTTTCAAGGGAGAATGCATATGAAACATAATGACCTGGGTGGTGAGACGAGATCTTCTCATCTAACTATCAGCTTGAGCACGAATAAGTGCATTTCCCAAAATGTGAAACTATTCCTTTTTAACGTAAATAAAATAAAAAAGACTTAATGGAGACACCGGACGACAGGCTTGAAAAAGTGAGTAGTTCCTAACCTACATGTCACATTCATTAGTAAAGCCATCAGAAATGTTGAATGCTACGATGTGATGCGTGTGTAATAGCCTATTAGTGTCAAACACAAACCTGTGGGAGTTATAAAAGTGTTAACCTGTGTGGAATCTCATTCAGGGGTGTTTTACTTTCTAAATGAAGTACTTTCACATTTCCACAATGCTAATGACAGTGCAACTAATTCCTTTCCATTTCCATCTCATCAGTCCACAGTATCACTTATCAATGAGTTTTGTGCAAATTGCTGTATGTGGGAGCACGAGTGGTGCAGCCCGGTGAACATTCGCATTCATCCTCAGAAGAGTCCCCGTCCCCCTCTCTCCCCCTCTCCTTCCACCCTCATATTGTGTCTCTAACGAGTCACGTCCATCTAGCAATTATTATGAAATTAAAGCTATTTTCCGTGGGCGATGTTTGCCCCGGTAATAACCACACCGAGATAGGCTTCATTCATTTAGCGTTTTAGTTCAGCTCAATTCCCGTCGCATTAGCAAGGGGAGCAAAATCAGAGTGTCACTCAGATATTCTGCTTAATGGTTTGGCGATGGCCTGGCCTCTTTTTTTCCCTCCTTTTCCCTTCGCGAACCCCCTAACCCTATCTCCCTGCCAATTACGCTGTTTAATCTATATGTAGATAATGGTGTCCAGGACCTCCCTGTTGAAATGTCAGGTGTGAAGAGGTTATTAGCTAACTTTTAATTACTGTCCATCATTCAGCAGCCAGCAGGACAGATAGGCCCCCCCTCTCCGACTGTCCGCCTTATCTGGTGTGTGAATGTTGGCTGCAGACGGAGAAAGAAAGACATTTAGGAAGCACCGGGTCTCTGACTTAATATCACCGTTTTCACACTATTAACAACACTTAGTGTGTGGAAGACAGACGAGGAAGGGAGGAGGATATGGCGTGACCAGGTATCATGTGTCAAATACTTTAATGGAAGATGATGATTTCAAAGTTTAGAACATGTATATAATGAAAATAGCATCGGTGATGTCACCCGTTGGTTTGTGGACTGCCGTTTTGAAGCCTCGAGTTTGCATTTTGGCTCTCGCCATCTTGTTTTTTTTGGAGCCAGAAGTCTCCATATTTGGGGAGTGTTGTTTGTGGTTGCAGTGGCTAAGCTAAACGCTAAAGTAGGACATAACAGAACATCTGCAAACTTTCCCTTTAAGTTATCAGCTAACACTAGTGCTTGCTAGCTGGCTTGTTTGGCAGAACGCTGAACAAGACATTTTTAGGCAGTCTAAATGTTCCAGTTAACTTTGAGGAAGTGAAAACACACAGTGAGAAGGTCAAAGTTTAAGATGAAAACACGGACAACAGCCAAAAACAAGTTGAGGTCTGTTTTAATGTCCCCAGTGTTAGCATGGTTAGCATTGCTAAGCCTCTGTCCTGATTGACAGGTCCTAAAGCATCCCCTGTTTTATCCTCAATTTAAAACAAATGGGACCATCATTTACTAAATGAACATCATGCTGTGTTGAAGAAGACTTGAAACTAGTGATTGAGCCCACAAACTCATTATGAAAATGTTTACTGAGGTAATAAATCAAGTGAGAAGTAGGCTCATTTTCTTATAGACTTCTATAGAAACAGACTTCTTTGTGGAAGTGGAGTCGCCCCCTGCTGGAAGTTAGAGAGAATGCAGCTTTACGGAGCTTCAACATTGGCTTCACTTTTCAGACCCGGAAGTTGCCGCTTGATTTAGATGCAGAAAACTCAAATATGGAAATAATTCTGCATCAACATAAAGCAGATCAAGAATCTGTGCTCTCAGATTTTCCAAAATACTTGAACCACATTATGTTTTGTGCTTCTGCAGACACGGGGTGAGTCCTCGGATGTTCTGCATAGCCTGCAGCCTGTTCAAACAGAGATGGCCCTGTTCGTAGAGATTAGCTGGATTTGACTCTTTTTCAAATGTTTTAAAAGTCTGCTAACCATTTGCGTGAACTCCCCCTGCACTTGTGTTAAAGCCCCTATTGTACATTTAAAGACCTGCAACCCCTGACCCAAATTCTGCTGCTCTCCACTTCCATTCCTGCTCTCCAATACTTGTATTGGGGCCCAAAACAATAAGAGCTCCAGCCATGGGCTCTGAGGTCTGTCTGTATCCGCTAAACGTAGCAGATTGCAAGGGTTGACTTTATGATGCATGAAGAAATGGCCAAATGTCAATAATAAGAAAAATGCAAATGAAATGTGGCTTTGTTTTAAATGTGGATTTTGGAAATGGCGCGTAAAAGAAATGTCTAACCAAGTTTACACTGAGAGCTCAAATACATTGTTTCACATCTGGCCCTTATCCTCTTCCGTACACATTTCTTTACTGAACTGAACACGTCAAATGTTTTTGGTTTTGTGTAATGCAACTCTGGCATTGAACCCGACTTCATAAGCACTTTTTGGGGGGGATTCTTTCAGTGGAGTTTGTTTACTTTTTTTACGTGTAAAATGCATGTTTGGTGAAATTCAACTCTGGCATTGAACCCGACTTTATAAGCACTTTTTGGAGAGGGGATTGTTTCAGTGGAGTTTATAATGGTGTTTGACATTTTTGAAGGACGTATTTGTATGATTTGTCTTGTGCTCTCTCCATTTACAATAAAGGATCTCACCAATACATTTGTGTACATTTGCAAACATACAGTATATACACAGTATGGACTGTTAAAGCCTGTTAAAGCCTGTAAAACCCATTTAACAAGTGTGAATGTAGAGCAGGCCTAAAGAAGACTTACACACCACATAAGAACCAGATTCACACATCTTCATTCCAACTCCAAGCAGACACAAACACACCTACCTGCAGTGGGAGCAATCTCTGTTCAGCCCTTGAACTGTCTTTGAGCGGATTTACTATTTTAAACTCCGCAGGGCCCGGCGCTGCTGATTACAGCGCCACAGAGAGAAATACTTCCCGAGCTCGCTTTTTCTCCTTCTCCCTCGCCATCTTTTACAGCTTACAGACAAATTCCGTTGGAGGCAGCGAGCTGTTATTTCAGCAGACATCCTCCCTGTGATGGAGGCTCCGGTTACAGAGAGCTGCTTCTAAATTCACACACATACACACACACACACACACACACACACTGTGCACAGGAATTCCTACTTTTTTAGGAAAATACAGTCGGTAAAATCTCCAGAAATTCTAAAACGATGAGATAACTGGAATTATTTCTTGCCAGCCCGCACTGTTTCTTCTCCACCTCTCTCTCTCTCTCTCTCTCTGTCTTTCTGGGCCACAAATGCCTCTGTGGCATCCATGTGCCCTGTAAACTGGAGCACTGGTGTGTCTCTGGCTAAACTAACCATTGGCTGGAGGACCACATTAAGCCGATTCCTGTTTTTCATCCCAACATACCTGCCTTTGAACTGGAGTTTGTGTGATATTCAAGACTTTAAGTGGAGCCCAGCGCTTCTGTGAGAGGTTTTGTTGTGTGTGTGTAAGACTCTGCTCTCTGAGCTCTGTGGTGAATTACAGCTGACCCGTGAAGACCCCGGGCCCCGCTGCTCCTACCTTCGGACCCCCGTCATCTGGATCACATCGGGCTCAAATGGGGGGGACAGAGCGGAGCCCCCCCTTCCCCTTCAGTCTGACACAGGCGTAAGGTGTGTGCGTGTGTGTGTGTGTGTGTGTGTGTGTCATAAACCTGTATGTCATTTAGTTGGATTTTAACACCGCCAGGGTAATCCAAATGATTTATTATGAATTGATAAAAATTGGTCACATTGGTCATTAGGGGTGGGAATGAGCAGAGGCGTCACGATACGATATCACCACGATACTTATGTCACGATGCGATATTATTGAGATTTTAAACATATAAAATGTATCGCAATTTATTACTTTTTTTCCAACTTAAAATTTTTCCCAATTTCAAATGATGTCCCCAAAAGGAAACTTTGTCAACATCAGTTTTATCTAAAAAGATAAATTCCTCTGTTTGTTCAGCTCACTTCAATTGTACTGCTGCAAAACGGGATTGTCAAGCAGACAGACTGACCAACACATATATAATATAATAGATCCATTCTTGGCGTCTGTGTATCGATACAGTATTGCCACAGAAAATATTGCGATACTGTGCTATTGATTTTTCCCCCCCACCCCTGTTAGTCATGGCTGTCCATATTGGTGGATCTAACGTCGGTGGACACTGCTGCAGTCTGCAGAGATGCCATTTCCTCACAAATATAAAGATTCTCTCTCTCTTCCTCTACCCCCTTTCATGTCTTCAGCTGTTCTATAAATAAAAGCCCAAAATACAGATTAAAAACTCTAGAGCTCTATGAATGTATATAAAAACAGAATGAATAACTTCCAGCAGAATATTTGTCCGGATGTGTGATGTACGGACTAACATGTAGAGGGATGACCTTTGGCCTTCTGTATCTCGACCAACAAAGGGATGGAGCGGAAGGAAGTTAGCAACATTGGATTTAATTAGAATCAGAGTTCTTTATAGACCCCCTCAGGGGAACAGAGAAAATAAAAAAAAATAATAATATAAAAAAATAAAAACAATTAATTTTATAAAGAAATGAAAAGTTAAGAAAAAAAGTAGATAAGGTTAAAAAATGGGTTGTACAAATGCGGTTGGAGTACAGTGTAAACATTCATAAAGTTCAGCGTGACCTTAATCACGCTTTGACAATTTCTGACATCAACAGCATGCAATGGAAAAATTTGTCTGATGACATGTGCGTTCCAAACATCTGTCATACAGCGTATCCGAGAGAAATCTCACACACATAACAGGAAGCTCAACACTCCTTCAGTCCAGGTGACAGATGTATAGAACTGTGCACGTCTTCAGTGCTGTGTCTTCTTTTTTAACGTTAAAAGGTGTTTAATGATGATTTGAGCAATGATTTCACTGCTTTAAAGCTTTAGTGCGCAACTTTTTGATATTAACCCTTACGTGTTGTCTTCCCGGGTCAAAATTACCTGTTTTTATAAAGCATAAAGTATCCATTTTCCAATTCTGTGTTACATCTACTAAGCCAACTTCATTCCAACTTATCACCGCTAGTTTTACGCTTATGTTTGGAATTCATGGTCAATAAACATCATTCATAATTTTGAGTTAAAAAACCCCAGAAATTATGAATTGCTTTAGCTAATAATTAAGATCAGAGGAACGTATGTTGATGCATAATTACAGCATGTTTCATGTATGGAGCCATCCATGTTATTTTTGGGCAATTTGGTTGAAAGAATCCCATATTTTTTATACAGATCTTTGAAAATGGGTCAAATTTGACCCGAGGACCACATTTTTAAGGTTAATGAACGTCCGTTACATTCAAGCCGTTGCCAAATGAGTCGCTACAAAGCTAATTAAGACTCTCAGCTCCACACAACTCTCTCTGGATTTCTCAGTAGGACCGTGTTCAGAAGATTGTGGTGTCCGGCGACTTTCCCGCGCAGAAACTCGAGTGAAGAGGATGACCTCTTCTGAAGAGTCCATAATTTTTTGTTAATCCTCCGTGTCCTCCTTGGCTACTAGCAGCTGTGTGGAGGAGGGGTGGGAGGGGTTGGTGCGCGATCACGGAAGGCTTGTATCATGTGGACGAACCGACAGTGTTGTTGTCATTACTTAGAATTCCTCATGGGGGCGACAGAAACTACGCACTATAGCTTTGAAATTGAGAATTTACTGTGCATATTTCTCAAGAAGAGACACTTTTACACACGCTGCTGATGTTAATAATCTCGCCCGTGGCACTGACAGCCAAATATGTCTCAAGAAGTGTTATGTGGAATGACTCATATTGTTCGAATTTTGATCGTAATCACGATTTCGGCCACAAAAACAATGTAATTGAGAAAAACGGTTATTTTGCAAATTATCGTTTTGCAAGTAAACTCTTTATTTTGTTTTGCCTATTCTTTATTTTAAGGGGAATTCAAAACGTTTGAAAGGGGAAAGTATGAAGGGAAATGTCCTGGTTCGGGGTGTTTTCACCGTTGATTTGTTGATCTGTTTTTAACTTCAATAAATGCAACATCTTTCAAAAGTCAACGAGTAATCGTGTTAAAAAAGAATTTCAATATTGACCAAAACAATTGTGATTAGTTTGTTTTTCTCCATAATTGAGCTGCCCTAACTGTTGTAATTCTTTCACGCTTGTGTTGTCTTCTTTCTGCGCTCTTTTTGATGTATTTGTCGGGGGGGGGGGGGTCAACGTTTTTTGAAGCTTTTTTAGACACATTTGTCAATTTTTTTGTTCTTTCACCAGCTTTCTTTTTCAAATGCTATAAAATTTAATAAAACACCCAAATTCCATGAAAGTAGTGAACTGATCATTTATTGTACTTGTAAAGAGCGTTATCCACATTATTTCTTTTGACGATTTGGTTGAAAGAAACCCAAATTTCTGACATAGAAAATGTTTGAAAATGGATCCAATTTGAACCTTAGACAAGATGAGGGTTTAACAAAATTAAAATGTGGTTCAAACTGAATCAGAAAAGCGTAGCTTTAACCCAAATACAGCAAATATACAGTCTGTACTTCAATCAGATAGTAAACCGCATGAAATCATTGCACCTTCTCAACCATTTGTCCAAATATAAGCTTCAGAGCTTTCATTGCACCAAAAAACATCAACTCCTCCAACCTGATGAGTTGCTGCCCCCTGCTGTAACACTGCACGCATCAAAATCTGCACATGGGGATCTAATTGTATCACATATACAAACATGAATAAGGGTACATCCCATGTCCCTTATCTGATAGCTCCTCAACTTCTCGGTCCTCGGCTGAACCGGAAGTTGTTCCGTCCCTCCTCGGTGAAGGCCGTCTCAGAGCTCTTATTTCAGCCCCGAGGAGTGAGCATCGAGGAGGGATCACCGAGGACCGAGGAGGAGTGAGCATCGAGGAGGGATCATTGAGGAGGCAAAGGGCGAGGATCCAGAGAGCAGCCTTCCCGGAAGCCGTGCAGCTGAAGGAGTTGCTAACTCCACCCAAACAGCTGACGTATTCATGTGACGCTTCAGAGGAAAGGACGTCTCATCTCTCTAAAACCCATTTGCTCGTTGCCTCTCTCCTCCCGGGATTTCCTTGCGTCCCTCCCGTGTCTCCTCGGTGGGAGGGACTAAGATGCGAGGAAGGGAGGCAAGTGGAGGACTCAAGGAGGCAATTTCAGGGCTATGAGATGCAGCTTAAGTCTTAACCCTCGTGTTGTCTTTACGTTGACCATGAACCTGGGTCGCTTTGGCGCTTTTCCCGACGTTTTTGGTACATTTTTGGATCGCTTTGGATGCTTTTAAAAATATTTTTGTCACTTGTTTCAACGCTTTTTTAAAATTTTATTCATGGTCATAAAACACCCAAAATTTTAATGAAAGTAATCATTATTTTTACTCGTTAAGAATGTTGTATGGGGGGGTGACCTCTAGCTCACCCAGCAAGAGTGTTCGCCCCATGTTGGCCGAGTCCTGCAGCGGCGCAGGGTTTGAATCTGACTTGCTGCCCTTTACTGCGTGTCATTCCCATCTCTCTCCCAAAAAAAAGATTTAAAATCTTAAAAATAAAGAATGTTGTATGGGTTCCATACAACGTAGATCCATGCATCTCTATGTTACTTTTTTGGGAGTAATTTGGTTGAAAGAAACCCATTTTTCTGATATAAAAAAACTTTGAAAAAGGGTCAAATTTGACCCGAGGAAGGGCGCCTGGGTAGCTCACCTGGTTGAACGTGCGCCCCATGTACAGAGGCTCGGTCCTCACCGCAGCAGCCGCGGGTTTGGTTCCAACCTGCGATCCTTTGCTGCATGTCGTTCCCCCTCTCTCTCCCCTTTCAAATCTAAGCTGTCCTGTCAAATAAAGGCCTGAAAATGCCACAACATTTTTTTATAATTTATGTCTGATTTGAAGCACGAGAAATGAAGCAGCCTTCAGTTTCTGTGGAACAGGTTCTCTAAACACCTCAGTTTGCTAACACACTCAGGTTTTTTAAATCTGTGCTCAAAACCTTACTGCTTCAATTCAAAGTTATTTTGTATGTATATATTTGTTTTCTGTATTTATTGTTTATTTCATGATAATGTTTAAAATGTTTGTTTATGTTTGCACCAATCACCGAGTGTACTTATTGTGGCAATAAAAATTTGTTCTGATTTTGATTTCTGGATCTGAAATGGTTATATAACTTTATTTTACTCTGTAACTATTTATTTATTTATTTATGTATTTCAACATACTATATGTATGTTGAAAAAAGTCACAAAAACGTCATAGTATAGTATGTCAAAAAATCTCTTAAAAAATCATAGTATAGTATGTCAAAAAAAGGCAAAAAAGTCATAGTATAGTATGTCGAAAAAGTCATAGTATAGTATGTCGAAAAGGCAAAAAGTCATAGTATAGTATGTCGAAAAATCTCATAAAAGTCATAGTATAGTATGTCGAAAAATCTCATAAAAAGTCATAGTATAGCATGTCGAAAAAAGTCATAGTATATTATGTCGAATAAAGTCATAGTATAGTATGTTGAAAAAAGAAATAGTATAGTATTTCCAAAAAGTCACAAAAAAGTCATAGTATATTATGTCGAAAAAGTTTTAGTATAGTATGTCAAAAAATCTCATAAAAAGTCATAATATAGTATGTTGAAAAAAGTCACAAGAAAGTCATAGTATAGTATGTCAAAAAATCTCATAAAAAAGTCATAGTATAGTATGTTATGTCGAAAAAAAGTCAAAAAAGTCATAGTATAGTATGTCAGAAAATCTCATAAAAAGTCATAGTATAGTATGTCGAAAAAAGTCACAAAAAAGTCATAGTATAGTATGTCAGAAAATCTCATAAAAAAGTCATAGTATAGTATGCCGAAAAAAGTCACAAAAAGTCATAGTATAGTATGTCAAAAAATCTCATAATAAAGTCATAGTATGCATAGTCGAAAAAAGTCAAAAAGTCATAGTATAGTATGCGGAAAAAAAGTCAAAAAAGTCATAGTATAGTATGTCAGAAAATCTCATAAAAAAGTCATAGTATAGTATGTCGAAAAAAGTCAAAAAAGTCATAGTATAGTATGTCAAAAAAAGTCATAGTATTGATTGATTGATTGATTGATTGATTGATTGATTGATTGATTTGACTTTATTGTCCACCTCAGTGGAAATTTGTCTTTGACTTCTCCGACATCAATGACGAATGAATGTATAGTATGTCGAAAAAGTCATAGTATAGTATGTCGAAAAAAGTCATAGTATAGTATGTCGAAAAATCTCATAAAAAGTCATAGTATAGTATGTCGAAAAAAGTCATAGTATAGTATGTCGAAAAATCTCATAAAAAGTCATAGTATAGTATGTTGAAAAAAGTCACAAAATTATAGTATGTCGGAAAATCTCATAAAAAAGTCATAGTATAGTATGTCGAAAAAAGTCACAAAAAGTCATAGTATAGTATGTCAAAAATCTCATAAAAAAGTCATAGTATAGCATGTCGAAAAAGTCAAAAAGTCATAGTATAGTATGTCGAAAAAAGTCAAAAAAGTCATAGTATAGTATGTCAGAAAATCTCATAAAAAGTCATAGTATAGTATGTCGAAAAAAGTCAAAAAGTCATAGTATAGTATGTCGAAAAAAAGTCAAAAAGTCATAGTATAGTATGTCAAAAAAGTAATAGTATTGATTGATTGATTGATTGATTGATTGATTGATTGATTGATTTGACTTTATTGTCCACCTCAGTGGAAATTTGTCTTTGACTTCTCCGACATCAATGACGAATGAATGTATAGTATGTCGAAAAAGTTATAGTATAGTATGTCGAAAAAAGTCATAGTATAGTATGTCGAAAAAACTCATAAAAAGTCATAGTATTGTATGTCATCAATGACCGAATGACTGTATAGTATGTCGAAAAGTCATAGTATAGTATGTCGAAAAATCTCATGAAAAAGTCATAGTATAGCATGTCAAAAGAAGTCATAGTATAGTATGTCGAAAGAGTATAGTATGTGCGAAAAGTCATAGTATAGTATGTCAAAAAAGTCATAGTATAGTATGTTGAAAAATCTCATAAAAAGTCATAGTATAGTATGTTGAAAAATCCTCATAAAAAGTCATAGTATAGTATGTTGAAAAAAGTCATAGTATGGTATGTTGAAAAAAGTCATAGAATAGTAAGTTCAAAAATCTCATAAAAAGTCATAGTATAGTATGTCGAAAAAAGTCATAGTATAGTATGTCGAAAAATCTCATAAAAAGTCATAGTATAGTATGTTGAAAAATCTCATAAAAAGTCATAGTATAGTATGTCGAAAAAAGTCATAGTATAGTATGTCGAAAAATCTCATAAAAAGTCATAGTATAGTATGTTGAAAAATCTCATAAAAAGTCATAGTATAGTATGTCGAAAAAAGTCATAGTATAGAATGTTGAAAAATCTCATAAAAAGTCATAGTATAGTATGTTGAAAAAAGTCATAGTATAGTATGTTGAAAAAAGTCATAGAATAGTATGTCAAAAATCTCATAAAAAGTCATAATATAGTATGTTGAAAAAAGTCACAAAAAGTCATAGTATAGTATGTCAAAAAATCTCATAAAAAAGTCATAGTATAGTATGTCGAAAAAAGTCAAAAAAGTCATAGTATAGTATGTCAGAAAATCTCATAAAAAAGTCATAGTATAGCATGTCGAAAAAAGTCAAAAAAGTCATAGTATAGTATGTCGAAAAATCTCATAAAAAGTCTTAGTATAGCATGTCGAAAAAAGTCATAGTATAGTATGTCGAAAAATCTCATAAAAAGTCATAGTATAGTATGGGAAAAAAGTCATAGTATAGTATGTCCAAAAATCCCCTCAAAAAGTCATAGTATTGTATGTCATCAATGACGAATGAATGTATAGTATGTCGAAAAGTCATAGTATAGTATGTCGAAAAATCTCATAAAAAGTCATAGTATAGCATGTGCGAAAAAAAGTCATAGTATAGTATGTCGAAAAGTCATAGTATAGTATGTCGAAAACGTCCAGTATAGTATGTTGAAAAATCTCATAAAAAGTCATAGTATAGTATGTTGAAAAATCTCATAAAAAGTCATAGTATAGTATGTCAAAAAAGTCATAGTATAGTATGTCGAAAAATCTCATAAAAAAGTCATAGTATAGTATATTGAAAAATCTCATAAAAAGTCATAGTATAGTATGTCCGAGAAAAAAGTTATAGTATAGAATGTTGAAAAATCTCATAAAAAGTCATAGTATAGTATGTTGAAAAAAAGTCATAGTATAGTATGTTGAAAAAAGTCATAGAATAGTATGTCAAAAATCTCATAAAAAGTCATAATATTGTATGTTGAAAAAAAGTCACAAAAAGTCATAGTATAGTATGTCACAAAATCTCATAAAAAAGTCATAGTATAGTATCTTCGAAAAAAGTCAAAAAGTCATATTATAGTATGTCAGAAAATCTCCATAAAAAAGTCATAGTATAGCATGTCGAAAAAGTCAAAAAAAGTCATAGTATGAGTATGTCGAAAAATCTCATAAAAAGTCATAGTATAGCATGTCGAAAAAAGTCATAGTATAGTATGTCAAAAATCTCATAAAAGTCATAGTATAGCATGTCGAAAAAAGTCATAGTATAGTATGTCGAAAAATCTCATAAAAAGTTATAGTATAGTATGTTGAAAAAAGTCATAAAAAGTTATAGTATAGTATGTTGAAAAAAGTCATAAAAACTCATAGTATAGTATGTCGAAAAAAAGTCATAGTATAGTATGTCGAAAACTCATAAAAACACATAGTATAGTATGTCGAAAAAAGTCATAGTATAGTATGTCAAAAATCTCATAAAAGTCATAGTATAGCATGTCGAAAAAAGTCATAGTATAGTATGTCGAAAAATCTCATAAAAAGTTATAGTATAGTATGTTGAAAAATCTCATAAAAAGTTATAGTATAGTATGTTGAAAAATCTCATAAAAAGTCATAGTATAGTATGTCGAAAAAAGTCATAGTATAGTATGTTGAAAAATCTCATAAAAAGTCATAGTATAGTATGTCAAAAAAGTCATAGTATAGTATGTTGAAAAATCTCATAAAAAGTCATAGTATAGTATGTCAAAAAAAGTCATAGTATAGTATGTTGAAAAAAGTCATAGTATTGATTGATTGATTGATTGATTGATTGATTGATTTGACTTTATTGTCCACCTCAGTGGAAATTTGTCTTTGACTTCTCCGACATCAATGACGAATGGATGTATAGTATGTCGAAAAAGTCATAGTATAGTATGTCGAAAAATCTCATAAAAAAGTCATAGTATAGCATGTCGAAAAAAGTCATAGTATAGTATGTCGAAAAAAAGTCATAGTATATTATAAAAAGTCATAGTATAGTATGTCGAAAAAAGTCATAGTATAGTATTTCCAAAAAAGTCACAAAAAAGTCATAGTATATTATGTCGAAAAAAGTTTTAGTATAGTATGTCAAAAAACCCTGAAAAAGTCATAATATAGTATGTTGAAAAAAGTCACAAGAAAGTCATAGTATAGTATGTCAAAAAATCTCATAAAAAAGTCATAGTATAGTATGTCGAAAAAAGTCAAAAAAGTCATAGTATAGTATGTCAGAAAATCTCATAAAAAGTCATAGTATAGTATGTCGAAAAAAAGTCACAAAAAAAGTCAAAGTATAGCATGTCGAAAAAATGTATAAAAAAGTCATAGTATAGTATGTCGAAAAAAAGTCACAAAAAAAGTCATAGTATAGCATGTCGAAAAAAATCATAAAAAAAGTCATAGTATAGCATGTCGAAAAAAAGTCATAGTATAGCATGTCGAAAAAATTCATAAAAAAGTCATAGTATAGTATGTCAGAAAATCTCATAAAAAAGTCATAGTATGGTATGTCAAAAAAGTCAAAAAAGTCATAGTATAGTATGTCAAAAAAGTCATAGTATTGATTGATTGATTGATTGATTGATTGATTGATTGATTGATTGATTGATTGATTGATTTGACTTTATTGTCCACCTCAGTGGAAATTTGTCTTTGACTTCTCCGACATCAATGACGAATGAATGTATAGTATGTCGAAAAAGTCATAGTATGTCCGAAAAAAGTCATAGTATAGTATGTCGAAAAATCTCCTTAAAAAAGTCATAGTATAGTATGTCGAAAAAAGTCAAAAAAGTCATAGTATAGTATGTCAGGAAATCTCATAAACAAAAAAGTCATAGTATAGTATGGCGAAAAAAAGTCACAAAATTATAGTATGTCGGAAAATCTCATAAAAAAGTCATAGTATAGTATGTCGAAAAAAGTCACAAAAAGTCATAGTATAGTATGTCAAAAATCTCATAAAAAAGTCATAGTATAGCATGTCGAAAAAAAGTCAAAAAAGTCATAGTATAGTATGTCGAAAAAAGTCAAAAAAGTCATAGTATAGTATGTCAGAAAATCTCATAAAAATGTATACGTATAGCAATGACGAAAAAGTCAAAAAAGTCATAGTATAGTATGTCAAAAAAAGTCATAGTATTGATTGATTGATTGATTGATTGATTGATTGATTGATTGATTGATTGATTGATTGATTGATTTGACTTTATTGTCCACCTCAGTGGAAATTTGTCTTTGACTTCTCCGACATCAATGACGAATGAATGTATAGTATGTCGAAAAAGTCATAGTATAGTATGTCCGAAAAAGTCATAGTATAGTATGTCAAAAAATCTCAAAAAGTCATAGTATTGTATGTCATCAATGACGAATGAATGTATAGTATGTCGAAAAGTCATAGTATAGTATGTCGAAAATCTCATAAAAAAGTCATAGTATAGCATGTCAAAAAAGTCATAGTATAGTATGTCGAAAGGTCATAGTATAGTATTTCGAAAAGTCATAGTATAGTATAGCGAAAAACGTCATAGTATAGTATGTTGAAAATATCTCATAAAAAGTCATAGTATAGTATGTGCGAAAAAAAAGTCATAGTATGGTATGTTGAAAAAAAGTCATAGAATAGTAAGTTCAAAAATCTCATAAAAAGTCATAGTATAGTATGTGTCGAAAAAAGTCATAGTATAGTATGTCGAAAAATCATAAAAAGTCATAGTATAGTATGTTGAAAAATCTCATAAAAAGTCATAGTAGTATGGTATGCCGAAAAAAGTCATAGTATAGTATGTTGAAAAATCTCATAAAAAGTCATAGTATAGTATGCCGAAAAAAGTCATAGTATAGTATGTTGAAAAAAAGTCATAGAATAGTATGTCAAAAATCTCATAAAAAGTCATAATATAGTATGTTGAAAAAAGTCACAAAAAAGTCATAGTATAGTATCCAGAAAATCTCATAAAAAAGTCATAGTATAGCATGTCGGAAAAAAGTCAAAAAAGTCATAGTATAAGTATGTCAGAAAATCTCATAAAAAAAGTCATAGTATAGCATGTCGAAAAAAAGTCAAAAAAAGTCATAGTATAGTATGTCGAAAAATCTCATAAAAAGTCTTAGTATAGCATGTCGAAAAAAGTCATAGTATAGTATGTCGAAAAATCTCATAAAAAGTCATAGTATAGTATGTTGAAAAATCTCATAAAAAAAAGTCATAGTAGTAGTATGTCGCAAAAAAAAGTCATAGTATAGTATGTCGAAAAATCTCATAAAAAGTCATAGTATAGTATGTTGAAAAATCTCATAAAAAGTCATAGTATAGTATGTCGGAAAAAGTCATAGTATAGAATGTTCAAAAATCTCATAAAAAGTCATAGTATAGTATGTCGAAAAAAGTCATAGTATAGTATGTCCGAAAAATATCATAAAAAGTCATAGTATAGTATGTTGAAAAATCTCATAAAAAGTCATTAGTATAGTATGTCGAAAAAAGTCATAGTATAGTATGTCGAAAAATCTCATAAAAAGTCATAGTATAGTATATTGAAAAATCTCATAAAAAGTCATAGTATAGTATGTCGCGAAAAAAGTCATAGTATAGTATGTTGAAAAATCTCATAAAAAGTCATAGTATAGTATGTTGAAAAAAGTCATAGTATAGTATGTTGAAAAAAGTCATAGAATAGTATGTCAAAAATCTCATAAAAAGTCATAATATAGTATGTTGAAAAAAGTCACAAAAAGTCATAGTATAGTATGTCAAAAAATCTCATAAAAAAGTCATAGTACAGTATGTCGAAAAAAGTCAAAAAGTCATAGTATAGTATGTCAGAAAATCTCATAAAAAAGTCATAGTATAGCATGTCCGGAAAAAGTCAAAAAAGTCATAGTATAGTATGTCGAAAAATCTCATAAAAAGTCTTAGTATAGCATGTCGAAAAAAAGTCATGTAGTATAGTATGTCGAAAAATCTCTAAAAAAGTCATAGTATAGTATGTTGAAAAATCTCATAAAAAGTCATAGTATAGTATGTCGAAAAAAGTCATAGTATAGTATGTTGAAAAATCTCATTAAAAAGTCATAGTATAGTATGTCCGAAAAAAGTCAAAAAGTCATAGTATAGTATGTCAAAAAAAGTCATAGTATTGATTGATTGATTGATTGATTGATTGATTGATTGATTTGACTTTATTGTCCACCTCAGTGGAAATTTGTCTTTGACTTCTCCGACATCAATGACGAATGAATGTATAGTATGTCGAAAAAAGTCATAGTATAGTATGTCGAAAAAAAGTCATAGTATAGTATGTCGAAAAACTCATAAAAAAGTCATAGTATAGTATGTCCGAAAAAAGTCAAAAAGTCATAGTATAGTATGTCAGAAAATCTCATAAAAAAGTTAGTATAGTATGTTAAAAAAAGTTACAAAATTATAGTATGTCGGAAATTTCATAAAAAAAATCATAGTATAGTATGTCGAAAAAAGTCACAAAAAGTCATAGTATAGTATGTCAAAAAATCTCATAAAAAAGTCATAGTATAGCATGTCGAAAAAAGTCAAAAAGTCATAGTATAGTATGGCCGAAAAAAGTCAAAAAGTCATAGTATAGTATGTCAGAAAATCTCATAAAAAAGTCATAGTATAGCATGTCGAAAAAAAGTCAAAAAAGTCATAGTATAGTATGTCAAAAAAAGTCATAAGTATTGATTGATTGATTGATTGATTGATTGATTGATTGATTGATTGATTTGACTTTATTGTCCACCTCAGTGGAAATTTGTCTTTGACTTCTCCGACATCAATAGCGAATGAATGTATAGTATGTCGAAAAAGTCATAGTATAGTATGTCGAAAAATCTCATAAAAAGTCATAGTATTGTATGTCATCAATGACGAGTGAATGTATAGTATGTCGAAAAGTCATAGTATAGTATGTGTCAAAAATCTCATAAAAAAGTCATAGTATAGCATGTCAAAAAAAGTCATAGTATATTGTTGTCGAAAAGTCATAGTATAGTATGTCCGAAAGAGTCATATGTATAGTATGCGAAAACGTCATAGTATAGTATGTTGAAAAATCTCATAAAAAGTCATAGTATAGTATGTCGAAAAAAGTCATAGTATGGTATGTTGAAAAAAAGTCATAGAATAGTAAGTTCAAAAATCTCATAAAAAGTCATAGTATAGTATGTCGAAAAAAGTCATAGTATAGTATGTCGGAAAAATCTCATAAAAAGTCATAGTATAGTATGTTGAAAAATCTCATAAAAAGTCATAGTATAGTATGTCCGAAAAAAAGTCATAAGTATAGTATGTTGAAAAAATCTCATAAAAAAGTCATAGTATAGTATGTCGAAAAAAGTCATAGTATAGTATGTTGAAAAAAAGTCATAGAATAGTATGTCAAAAATCTCATAAAAAGTCATAATATAGTATGTTGAAAAAAAGTCCAAAAAGTCATAGTATAGTATGTCAGAAAATCTCATAAAAAAGTCATAGTATAGCATGCCGAAAAAAAGTCAAAAAAGTCATAGTATAGTATGTCAGAAAATCTCATAAAAAAGTCATAGTATAGCATGTGTCGAAAAAAGTCAAAAAAAGTCCTAGTATAGTATGTCGAAAAATCTCATAAAAAGTCTTAGTATAGCATGTCCGAAAAAAGTCATAGTATAGTATGTCGAAAAATCTCATAAAAAAGTCATAGTATAGTATGTTGAAAAATCTCATAAAAAGTCATAGTATAGTATGTCGAAAAAAGTCATAAGTATAGTATGTCGAAAAATCTCATAAAAAAGTCATAGTATAGTATGTTGAAAAATCTCATAAAAAGTCATAGTATAGTATGTCGAAAAAAGTCATAGTATAGAATGTTCAAAATATCATAAAAAGTCATAGTATAGTATGTCGAAAAAGTCATAGTATAGTATGTCGAAAAATCTCATAAAAAGTCATAGTATAGTATGTTGAAAAATCTCATAAAAAAGTCATAGTATAGTATGTCGAAAAAAGTCATAGTATAGTATGTCGAAAAATCTCATAAAAAGTCATAGTATAGTATATTGAAAAATCTCATAAAAGTCATAGTATAGTATGTCGAAAAAAAGTCATAGTATAGAATGTAAAAATCACGTAATAGATATAGTATGTTGAAAAAGTCATAGTATAGTATGTTGAAAAAAAGTCATAGAATAGTATGTCAAAAATCTCATAAAAAGTCATAATATAGTATGTTGAAAAAAGTCACAAAAAGTCATAGTATAGTATGTCAGAAAATCTCATAAAAAAGTCATAGTATAGCATGTCGAAAAAAGTCAAAAAAAGTCATAGTATAGTATGTCAGAAAATCTCATAAAAAAGTCATGTATAATAGCATGTGAAAAAAAGTCAAAAAAGTCATAGTATAGTATGTCGAAAAATCTCATAAAAAAGTCATAGTATAGCATGTCGAAAAAAGTCATAGTATAGTATGTCGAAAAATCTCTAAAAAAAGTCATAGTATAGTATGTTGAAAAATCTCATAAAAAGTCATAGTATAGTATGTCGAAAAAAGTCATAGTATAGTATGTTGAAAAATCTCATAAAAAGTCATAGTATAGTATGTCAAAAAAGTCATAGTATAGTATGTTGAAAAATCTCATAAAAAGTCATAGTATAGTATGTCAAAAAAAGTCATAGTATAGTATGTTGAAAAAAGTCATAGTATTGATTGATTGATTGATTGATTGATTGATTGATTGATTGATTGATTGATTGATTGATTGATTTGACTTTATTGTCCACCTCAGTGGAAATTTGTCTTTGACTTCTCCGACATCAATGCGAATGAATGTATAGTATGTTCGAAAAAGTCATAGTATAGTATGTCGAAAAAGTCATAGTATAGTATGTCGAAAAATCTCATAAAAAAGTCATAGTATAGCATGTCGAAAAAGTCATAGTATAGTATGTCGAAAAATCTCATAAAAAGTCATAGTATAGTATGTCGAAGAATCTCATAAAAAGTCATAGTATAGCATGTCGAAAAAAGTCATAGTATATTATGTCGAATAAAAGTCATAGTATAGTATGTTGAAAAAAGTAATAGTATAGTATTTCCAAAAAGTCACAAAAAGTCATAGTATATTATGTGCGAAAAAGTTTTAGTATAGTATGTCAAAAATCTCATAAAAAGTCATAATATGGTATGTTGAAAAAAGTCACAAGAAAGTCTAGTATAGTATGTCAAAAAATCTCATAAAAAGTCATAGTATAGTATGTCCGAAAAAAGTCAAAAAAGTCATAGTATAGTATGTCAGAAAATCTCATAAAAAGTCATAGTATAGTATGTGAAAAAAGTCACAAAAAAGTCATAGTATAGTATGCCGGAAAATCTCATAAAAAAGTCATAGTATAGTATGTCGAAAAAAGTCACAAAAAGTCATAGTATAGTATGTCAAAAATCTCATAAAAAAGTCATAGTATAGCATGTCGAAAAAAAGTCAAAAAAGTCATAGTATAGTATGTCGAAAAAAGTCAAAAAAGTCATAGTATAGTATGTCAGAAAATCTCATAAAAAAGTCATAGTATAGTATGTCGAAAAAAAGTCAAAAAGTCATAGTATAGTATGTCAAAAAAGTCATAGTATTGATTGATTGATTGATTTATTGATTGATTGATTGATTGATTTGACTTTATTGTCCACCTCAGTGGAAATTTGTCTTTGACTTCTCCGACATCAATGACGAATGAATGTATAGTATGTCGAAAAAGTCATAGTATAGTATGTCGAAAAAAAGTCATAGTATAGTATGTCAGAAAATCTCATAAAAAGTCATAGTATAGTATGTCGAAAAAGTCACAAAATTATAGTATGTCGGGAAAATCCCCTCATAAAAAGTCATAGTATAGTATGTCGAAAAAAGTCACAAAAAGTCATAGTATAGTATGTCAAAAAATCTCATAAAAAAGTCATAGTATAGCATGTCGAAAAAAGTCAAAAAGTCATAGTATGTTATGTCGAAAAAAGTCAAAAAAGTCATAGTATAGTATGTCAGAAAATCTCATAAAAAAGTCATAGTATAGTATGTCGAAAAAAGTCAAAAAAGTCATAGTATAGTATGTCAAAAAAGTCATAGTATTGATTGATTGATTGATTGATTTGACTTTATTGTCCACCTCAGTGGAAATTTGTCTTTGACTTCTCCGACATCAATGACGAATGAATGTATAGTATGTCGAAAAAGTCATAGTATAGTATGTCGAAAAAAGTCATAGTATAGTATGTCGAAAAATCTCATAAAAAGTCATAGTATAGTATGTCGAAAAATCTCATAAAAAGTCATAGTATTGTATGTCATCAATGACGAATGAATGTATAGTATGTCGAAAAGTCATAGTATAGTATGTCGAAAAATCTCATAAAAAGTCATAGTATAGCATGTCAAAAAAGTCATAGTATAGTATGTTCGAAAAGTCATAGTATAGTATGTCGAAAAGTCATGTTGTATGTCGAAAAACGTCATAGTATAGTATGTTGAAAAATCTCATAAAAAGTCATAGTATAGTATGTCGAAAAAGTCATAGTATGGTATGTTGAAAAAAGTCATAGAATAGTAAGTTCAAAAATCTCATAAAAAGTCATAGTATAGTATGTCGAAAAAAGTCAAAAAAGTCATAGTATAGTCCATCCATCCATCCATCTTCGTCCCGCTTATCCGGTGTCGGGTCGGGGGAGCAGCTCCAGCAGGGGACCCCAAACTTCCCTTTCGCGAGCAACATTAACCAGCTCCGACTGGGGGATCCCCGAGGCGTTCCCAGGCCAGGTTGGAGATATAATCCCTCCACCTAGTCCTGGGTCTTCCCCGAGGCCTCCTCCCAGCTGGGACGTGCCTGGAACACCTCCCTAGGGGCGCGCCCAGGGGCATCCTCACCAGATGCCCGAACCACCTCAACTGGCTCCTTTCGACGCGTAAAGGAGCAGTGGCTCTACTCCGAGCTCCTCACGGATGACTGAGCTTCTCACCCTATCTCTAAGGGAGACGCCAGCCACCCTCCTGAGGAAACCCATTTCGCCGCTTGCACCCTGGATCTCGTTCTTTCGGTCATGACCCAGCCTTCATGACCATAGGTGAGGGTAGGAACGAAAACTGACCGGTAGATCGAGAGCTTTGCCTTCTGGCTCAGCTCTCTTTTCGTCCCAACGGTGCGATAGATGGAATGTAATACCGCACCCGCTGCGCCGATTCTCCGACCAATCTCCCGCTCCATTGTCCCCCACTTTCCGAACAAAACCCCAAGGTACTTGAACTCCTTCACTTGGGGTAAGGACTCATTCCCTACCCGGAGAAGGCATTCCACCGGTTTCCTGCTGAGAACCATGGCCTCCGATTTAGAGGTGCTGATCCTCATCCCAACCGCTTCACACTCGGCTGCGAACCGATCCAGTGAGTGCTGAAGGTCGCGAGCCGATGATGTCATCACGGACCACATCATCTGCAAAAAGCAGCGATGAGATCCCCAGCCCACCGAACCGCAACCCCTCCCCACCCGATTCGCACCGATATCCTGTCCATAAATATTACAAACAGGATTGGTGACAAAGCGGCCAGCCCTGGCGGAGGCCAACCCTCACCTGAAACGAGTCCGACTTACTGCCGAGAACCCGGACACAGCTCTCACTTTGGTCGTTACAGAGATTGGATGGCCCTGAGTAGAGACCCCCTCACCCCATACTCCCGCAGCACCTCCCACAGTATCTCCCGGGGACCCGGTCATAACGCCTTCTCCAAATCCACAAAACACATGAGACCGGTTGGGCATACTCCCCAGGCCCCCTCCAGGATCCTTGCGAGTGAAGAGCTGGTCCGTTGTTCCACGACCAGGACGAAATCCGCATTGTTCCTCTTCAACCTGAGGTTCGACTATCGGCCCGAACCCTCCTTTCCAGCACCTTGGAGTAGACTTTACCAGGGAGGCTGAGAAGTGTGATACCCCTGTAATTGGCACACACCCTCTGGTCCCCCTTTTAAAAGGGGAACCACACCCCAGTCTGCCACTCCTTTGGCACTGTTCCAGACTTCCACGCAATGTTGAAGAGGACGTGTCAACCAGGACAGCCCCTCCACACCCAGAGCCTTGAGCATTTCTGGATGGATCTCATCAATCCCCGGGGCTTTGCCACTGTGGAGTTGTTTGACTACATCAGTGACTTCCGCCCGGGAAATCGACGACAATCCCCGTCATCCTCCAGCTCTGCCTCTAACATAGAGGGCGTATTAGTCGGATTCAGGAGTTCCTCAAAATGCTCCTTCCACCGCCCTATTACCTCCTCAGTTGAGGTCAACAGTGTCCCATCCTTACTGTACACAGCTTGGATGGTTCCCCGCTTCCCCCTCCTGAGGTTGGCGAACAGTTTTCCAGAAGCACTTTGGTGCCGACCGAAAGTCCTTCTCCATGTCTTCTCCAAACTTCTCCCACCCCGCTGCTTTGCCTCTTTCACGGCAGAGGCTGCAGCCCTTCGGCCCGCCGGTACCCTGCAACTGCCTCCGGAGTCCTCTGGGATAACATATCCCGGAAAGACTCCTTCTTCAGTCCGGACGGCTTCCCTGAACCCGGTGTCCACCCCCGTGTTTCGTGGGTTACCGCCCCTTAAGGCACCTAAGACCCTAAGACCACAGCTCCTCGGCCGCAGCTTCAGCAATGGAAACTTTGAACATTGTCCACTCTGGTTCAATGCCCCCAGCCTCCACAGGGATGCACGAAAGCTCCGCCCGGAGGTGCGAGTTGAAATCCCGTTGGACAGGGGCCTCCTCCAGACGTTCCCAATTTACCCGCACTACACCGTTTGGGCTTACCAGGTCTGTCCAGAGTCTTCCCCACCCCTGACCCAACTCACCACCAGATGGTGATCGGTTGACAGCTCTGCCCCTCTCTTCACCCGAGTGTCCAAAACATACGGCCTCAGATCAGATGAAACGATTATAAAATCGATCATTGACCTTCGGCCTAGGGTGCTCTGGTACCAGGTACACTTATGAGCATCCCTATGTTCGAACATGGTGTTCGTTATAGACAATCCATGACTAGCACAGAAGTCCAACAACAAACAACCACTCTGGTTTAGATCAGGGAGGCCGTTCCTCCCAATCACGCCTCTCCAGGTGTCTCCATCATTGCCCACGTGTGCGTTGAAGTCCCCCAGCAGAACAATGGATTCCCCCACTGGTGCCCCATGCAGGACTCCACTCAAGGTCTCCAAGAAGGCCGAATACTCCGAACTCCTGTTTGGTGCATATGCACAAACAACAGTCAGAGTTTTCCCCCCCACAACCCGCCGGCGTAGGGGAGGCGACCCTCTGTCCACCGGGGTAAACTCCACGCAGCGGCGCTCAGCCGGGGGGCTTGTTAGTATCCCCACACCCGCCCGGCGCCGCACACCCTGAGCAACTCCGAGGAGAAAAGAGTCCAACTCCTATCCAGGAGTACAGTTCCAGAACCGAGACTGTGCGTGAGGTAAGCCCCACCAGATCTAACCGGTAGCGCTCCACCTCCCGCACCAGTTCCGGCTCCTTCCCCACAGAGAGGTGACGTTCCACGTCCCCAGAGCCAGTGTCTGCTGCCCGGGTCTGGTCGGCCGAGGGCCCCTGACCTTCACTGCCACCCATGTGGCAGCGCACCCGACCCCAGCGGTTCCTCCCACAGGTGGTGGGCCCATGGGCTGGAGAGATGGGAGCCACGTAGCTTGTTCGGGCTGTGCCCGGCCGGGCTCCGTGGCAAACCCGGCCACCAGGCTCGCCCGACGAGCCCGGCCGTCTGGGCCTGGCTCCAGACGGGGGCCCCGGGCTTCCTCCGGGCAGGGTCACTCCATTTCTACCTTGTTTTTCCATTGGGGTTTTTGAACCATTCTTTGTCTGGCCCCTCACCTGAGACCACTTTGCCTTGGGAGACCCTACCAGGACACAAAGCTCCAGACAACACGCCCTCAGGTTCACAGAGACACACAAACCTCTCCACCACGATAAGGTGATGGTTCACGGAGAAGTATAAAATCTCATAAAAGTCATAGTATAGTATGTCGAAAAAGTCATAGTATAGTATGTCGAAAAATCTCATAAAAGTCATAGTATAGTATGTTGAAAAATCTCATAAAAAGTCATAGTATAGTATGTCGAGAAAAAGTCATAGTATAGAATGTTGAAAAATCTCATAAAAAGTCATAGTATAGTATGTTGAAAAAAGTCATAGTATAGTATGTCAAAAAAAGTCATAGTATTGATTGATTGATTGATTGATTAGACTTTATTGTCCACCTCAGTGGAAATTTGTCTTTGACTTCTCCGACATCAGACGAATGAATGTATAGTATGTCGAAAAAAAGTCATAGTATAGTATGTCCAAAAATCTCATAAAAAGTATAGTATTGTATGTAATCAATGACGAATGAATGTATAGTATGTCGAAAAGTCATAGTATAGTATGTCGAAAAATCTCATAAAAAGTCTTAGTATAGCATGTCGAAAAAGTCATAGTATAGTATGTCGGAAAATCATCTCATAAAAGTCATAGTATAGTATGTTGAAAAATCTCATAAAAAGTCATAGTATAGTATGTCGAAAAAAGTCATAGTATAGTATGTCGAAAAATCTCATAAAAAGTCATAGTATTGTATGTCATCAATGACGCATGATATAGTATAGTATGTCGAAAGTCATAGTATAGTATGTCGAAAAATCTCATAAAAAAGTCTTAGTATAGCATGTTCCGAAAAAAAAGTCATAGTATAGTATGTCGAAAAATCTCATAAAAAGTCATAGTATAGTATGTTGAAAAATCTCATAAAAAGTCATAGTATAGTATGTCGAAAAAAGTCATAGTATAGTATGTCTAAAATTCTCATAAAAAGTCATAGTATAGTATGTTGAAAAATCTCTAAAAAGTCATAGTATAGTAATGGGAAAAAAAGTCATAGTATAGAATGTTCAAAAATCTCATAAAAAGTCATAGTATAGTATGTCGAAAAAAGTCATAGTTAGTATGGCGTCGAAAATCATAAAAAGTCATAGTATAGTATGTTGAAAAATCTCATAAAAAGTCATAGTATAGTATGTCGAAAAAAGTCATAGTATAGTATGTCGAAAAATCTCATAAAAAGTCATAGTATAGTATGTTGAAAAATCTCATAAAAAGTCATAGTATAGTATGTCGAAAAGTCATAGTATAGAATGTTGAAAAATCTCATAAAAAGTCATAGTATAGTATGTTGAAAAAAAGTCATAGTATAGTATGTTGAAAAAAGTCATAGAATAGTATGTCAAAAATCTCATAAAAAGTCATAATATAGTATGTTGAAAAAAAGTCACAAAAAGTCATAGTATAGTATGTCAGAAAATCCTTAAAAAAAGTCATAGTATAGCATGTCGAAAAAAGTCAAAAAAGTCATAGTATAGCATGTCAGAAAATCTCATAAAAAAGTCATGAGTATAGCATGTGAAAAAAAAAGTCAAAAAGTCATAGTATAGTATGTTCGAAAATCTCATAAAAAGTCTTAGTATAGCATGTCGAAAAAAGTGTCATAGTATAGTATGTCGAAAAATCTCATAAAAAGTCATAGTATAGTATGTTGAAAAATCTCATAAAAAAGTCATAGTATAGTATGCGAAAAAAAGTCATAGTATAGTATGTTCGAAAATCTATAAAAAAGTCATAGTATAGTATGTTGAAAAATCTCATAAAAAGTCATAGTATAGTATGTCGAAAAAAAGTCATAGTATAGAATGTTGAAAAATCTCATAAAAAGGTCATAGTATAGTATGTTGAAAAAAGTCAAAAAAGTCATAGTATAGTATGTCAAAAAAAGTCATAGTATTGATTGATTGATTGATTGATTAGACTTTATTGTCCACCTCAGTGGAAATTTGTCTTTGACTTCTCCGACATCAATGGCGAATGAATGTATAGTATGTGAAAAAAGTCATAGTATAGTATGTCCAAAAATCTCATAAAAGAGTCATAGTATTGTATGTCATCAATGGACGAATGAATGTATAGTATGTCGAAAAGTCATAGTATAGTATGTCGAAAAAACGTCATAGTATAGTATGTTGAAAAATCTCATAAAAATTGCATAGTATAGTATGTTGAAAAATCTCATAAAAAAGTCATAGTATAGTATGTCCGAAAAAAAGTCATAGTATAGTATGTCGAAAAATCTCATAAAAAGTCATAGTATAGTATATTGAAAAAATCTCATAAAAAAGGTCATAGTATAGTATGTCGAAAAATCTCATAAAAAGTCATACTATAGTATGTTGAAAAAAAGTCATAGTATAGTATGTTGAAAAAAGTCGATAATAGTATGTCAAAAATCTCATAAAAAGTCATAATATTGTATGTTGAAAAAAGTCACAAAAAAGTCATAGTATAGTATGTCACAAAATCTCATAAAAAAGTCATAGTATAGTATGTCGAAAAAAAGTCAAAAAGTAATATAGTATGTCGAAAAAAAGTCAAAAAAGTCATAGTATAGTATGTCGAAAAATCTCATAAAAAATCATAGTATAGCATGTCGAAAAAAAGTCATAGTATAGTATGTCAAAAAATCTCCTAAAAAAGTCATAGTATAGCATGTCGAAAAAAGTCATAGTATAGTATGTCGAAAAATCTCATAAAAAGTTATAGTATAGTATGTTGAAAAATCTCATAAAAAGTTATAGTATAGTATGTTGAAAAATCTCATAAAAAGTCATAGTATATGTATGTCGAAAAAAGTCATAGTATAGGTATGTTTAATAAAAAGTCATAGTATAGTATGTTAAAAAAGTCATAGTATAGTATGTTGAAAAATCTCATAAAAAAGTCATAGTATAGTATGTCAAAAAAGTCATAGTATAGTATGTTGAAAAAAGTCATAGTATTGATTGATTGATTGATTGATTGATTGATTGATTGATTGATTTGACTTTATTGTCCAACCTCAGTGGAAATTTGTCTTTGACTTCTCCGACATCAATGACGAATGAATGTATAGTATGTCGAAAAAGTCATAGTATAGTATGTCGAAAAATCTCATAAAAAAGTCATAGTATAGCATGTCGAAAAAAAGTCATAGTATAGTATGTCGAAAAGTCATAGTATAGTATGTCGAAAAGTCATAGTATAGTATGATAGAAAAACGTCATAGTATAGTATGTTGAAAAATCTCATAAAAAGTCATAGTATAGTATGTCGAAAAAAGTCATAGTATGGTATGTTGAAAAAAGTCATAGAATAGTAAGTTCAAAATCCTCATAAAAAGTCATAGTATAGTATGTCGAAAAAAGTCAAAAAAGTCATAGTATAGTATGTCAGAAAATCTCATAAAAAGTCATAGTATAGTATGTCGAAAAAAGTCACAAAAAAGTCATAGTATAGTATGTCAGAAAATTTCATAAAAAAGTCATAGTATAGTATGTCGAAAAAAGTCACAAAAAGTCATAGTATAGTATTTCAAAAAATCTCATAAAAAAGTCATAGTATAGCATGTCGAAAAAAGTCAAAAAAGTCATAGTATAGTATGTCGAAAAAAGTCAAAAAAGTCATAGTATAGTATGTCAGAAAATCTCATAAAAAAGTCATAGTATAGTATGTCGAAAAAAGTCAAAAAAGTCATAGTATAGTATGTCAAAAAAAGTCATAGTATTGATTGATTGATTGATTTATTGATTGATTGATTGATTGATTTGACTTTATTGTCCACCTCAGTGGAAATTTGTCTTTGACTTCTCCGACATCAATGACGAATGAATGTATAGTATGTCGAAAAAGTCAATAGTATAGTATGTCGAAAAAGTCATAGTATAGTATGTCAGAAAATCTCATAAAAAGTCATAGTATAGTATGTCGAAAAAAGTCACAAAAGTATAGTATGTCGGAAAATCTCATAAAAAAGTCATAGTATAGTATGTCGAAAAAAAGTCACAAAAAGTCATAGTATAGTATGTCAAAAAATCTCATAAAAAGTCATAGTATAGCATGTCGAAAAAAGTCAAAAAAGTCATAGTATAGTATGTCAAAAAAAGTCAAAAAGTCATAGTATAGTATGTCGAGAAAATCTCATAAAAAAGTCATAGTATAGTATGTCGGAAAAAGTCAAAAAGTCATAGTATAGTATGTCAAAAAAAGTCATAGGTATTGATTGATTGATTGATTTGACTTTATTGTCCAACCTCAGTGGAATTTGTCTTTGACTTCTCCGACATCAATGACGAATGAATGTATAGTATGTCGAAAAAGTCATAGTATAGTATGTCGAAAAAGTCATAGTATAGTATGTCGAAAAATCATAAAAAAGTCATAGTATAGTATGTCGAAAAATCTCATAAAAGGTCATAGTATTGTATGTCATCAATGACGAATGAATGTATAGTATGTTGGAAAAAGTCATAGTATAGTATGTCGAAAAATCTCATAAAAAGTCATAGTATTGTATGTCATCAATGACGAATGAATGTATAGTATGTCGAAAAAGTCATAGTATAGTATGTCGAAAAATCTCATAAAAAGTCTTAGTATAGCATGTCGGAAAAAAGTCATAGTATAGTATGTCGAAAAATCTCATAAAAAGTCATAGTATAGTATGTTGAAAAATCTCATAAAAAGAAAGTATGCAAAAAAGTCATAGTATAGTATGTCGAAATCTCATAAAAAGTCATAGTATTGTATGTCATCAATGACGAATGAATGTATAGTATGTCGAAAAGTCATAGTATAGTATGTGAAAAATCATAAAAAAGTCTTAGTATAGCATGTCGAAAAAAAGTCATAGTATAGTATGTCGAAAAATCTCATAAAAAGACATAGTATAGTATGTTGAAAAAATCTCATAAAAAGTCATAGTATAGTATGTCGAAAAAAGTCATAGTATAGTATGTCGAAAAAAAGTCATAGTATAGTATGTTGAAAAATGTCATAAAAAAGTCATAGTATAGTATGTCGAAAAAAGTCATAGTATAGTATGTCGAAAAATGTCATAAAAAAGTCATAGTATAGTATGTCGAAAAAAAGTCATAGTATAGTATGTCGAAAAAAAGTCATAGTATAGTATGTCGAAAAAAGACAAAAAAAGTCATAGTACAGTGTGTCGAAAAAAAGTCATAGTATAGTATGTCGAAAAATGTCATAAGAAAGTCATAGTATAGTATGTTGAAAAAAAGTCATAGTATAGTATGTCGAAAAAAGTCATAGTATAGAATGTTGAAAAATCCCATAAAAAGTCATAGTATAGTATGTTGAAAAAAAGTCATAGTATAGTATGTTGAAAAAAGTCATAGAATAGTATGTCAAAAATCCTCATAAAAAGTCATAATATAGTATGTTGAAAAAAAGTCACAAAAAGTCATAGTATAGTATGTCAGAAAAACCTCATAAAAAAGTCATAGTATAGCATGTCGAAAAAAGTCAAAAAAGTCATAGTATAGCATGTCAGAAAATCTCATAAAAAAGTCATAGTATAGCATGTGTCAAAAAAAGTCAAAAAGTCATAGTATAGTATGTCGAAAATCTCATAAAAAGTCTTAGTATAGTATGTCGGAAAAAAGTCATAGTATAGTATGTCGAAAATCTCATAAAAAGTCATAGTATAGTATGTTGAAAAATCTCATAAAAAGTCATAGTATAGTATGTCGAAAAAAGTCATAGTATAGTATGTTGAAAAATCTCATAAAAAGTCATAGTATAGTATGTTGAAAAATCTCATAAAAAGTCATAGTATAGTATGTCGAAAAAAGTCATAGTATAGAATGTTGAAAAATCTCATAAAAAGTCATAGTATAGTATGTTGAAAAAAGTCAAAAAAGTCATAGTATAGTATGTCAAAAAAAGTCATAGTATTGATTGATTGATTGATTGATTGATTTGACTTTATTGTCCACCTCAGTGGAAATTTGTCTTTGACTTCTCCGACATCAATGACGAATGAATGTATAGTATGTCGAAAAAGTCATAGTATAGTATGTCGAAAAAAGTCATAAAAAGTCATAGTATTGTATGTCATCAATGACGAATGAATGTATAGTATGTTGAAAAGTCATAGTATAGTATGTCGAAAACGTCATAGTATAGTATGTTGAAAAATCTCATAAAAAGTCATAGTATAGTATGTTGAAAAACTCCCATAAAAAGTCATAGTATAGTATGTCAAAAAAAGTCATAGTATAGTATGTCGAAAAAACTCATAAAAAAGTCATAGTATAGTATATTGAAAAATCCCATAAAAAGTCATAGTATAGTATGTCGAAAAATCTCATAAAAAGTCATACTATAGTATGTTGAAAAAAGTCATAGTATAGTATGTTGAAAAAAGTCATAGAATAGTATGTCAAAAATCTCATAAAAAGTCATAATATTGTATGTGGGAAAAAAGTCACAAAAAGTCATAGTATAGTATGTCGAAAAAAATCACATCAAAAAAGTCATAGTATAGTATGTCGAAAAAAAGACATAGTATAGCATGTCGAAAAAAAATCAAAAAAGTCATAGTATAGTATGTCGGAAAAAAATTATAAAAAGTCATAGTATAGTATGTCAAAAAAGTCATAGTATAGCATGTTTCAAAAAATTATAAAAAAGTCATAGTATAGCATGTCGAAAAAAAGTCATAGTATAGTATGTCGAAAAAAATCATAAAAAAAGTCATAGTATAGTATGTCGAAAAATCTCATAAAAAAGTATAGTATGTTGAAAAAACCTCATAAAAAGTCATAGTATAGTATGTCGAAAAAAGTCATAGTATAGTATGTTGAAAAACCTCATAAAAAGTCATAGTATAGTATGTTAAAAAGTCATAGTATAGTATGTTGAAAAATCTTTCATAAAAAAGTCATAGTATAGTATGTCAAAAAGTCATAGTATAGTATGTTGAAAAAAGTCATAGTATTGATTGATTGATTGATTGATTGATTGATTGATTGATTGATTTGACTTTATTGTCCACCTCAGTGGAATTTGTTCTTGACTTCCCGACATCAATGACGAATGAATGTATAGTATGTCGAAAAAGTCATAGTATAGTATGTCGAAAAACCTCATAAAAAGGTCAGTATAGCATGTCGAAAAAAGTCATAGTATAGTATGTCGAAAAGTCATAGTATAGTATGTCGAAAAGTCATAGTATAGTATGATAGAAAAACGTCATAGTATAGTATGTTGAAAAATCTCATAAAAAGTCATAGTATAGTATGTCGAAAAAAGTCATAGTATAGTATGTTGAAAAAAGTCAGTATGGTATGTTGAAAAAAGTCATAGAATAGTAAGTTCAAAAATCTCATAAAAAGTCATAGTATAGTATGTCGAAAAAAAGTCATAGTATAGTATGTCGAAAAATTCATAAAAAGTCATAGTATAGTATGTTGAAAAAACCTCATAAAAAAGTCATAGTATAGTATGTCGAAAAAAGTCATAGTATAGTATGTCGAAAAACTCACAAAAAAGTCATAGTATAGTATGTTGAAAAATCTCATAAAAAGTCATAGTATAGTATGTCGAAAAAAAGTCATAGTATAGAATGTTCAAAAATCTCATAAAAAGTCATAGTATAGTATGTCGAAAAAAGTCATAGTATAGTATGTCGAAAAATCTCATAAAAAGTCATAGTATAGTATGTTAAAAAATCTCATAAAAAGTCATAGTATAGTATGTCAAAAAAGTCATAGTATAGTATGTCGAAAAACTCATAAAAAGTCATAGTATAGTATATTGAAAAATCTCATAAAAAGTCATAGTATAGTATGTCGAAAAAAGTCATAGTATAGAATGTTGAAAAATCTCATAAAAAAGTCATAGTATAGTATGTTGAAAAAAGTCATAGTATAGTATGTTGAAAAAAGTCATAGAATAGTATGTCAAAAATCCTCATAAAAAGTCATAATATAGTATGTTGAAAAAAGTCACAAAAAAGTCATAGTATAGTATGTCAGGAAAATCTCATAAAAAAGTCATAGTATAGCATGTCGAAAAAAAGTCAAAAAAGTCATAGTATAGTATGTCAGAAAATCTCATAAAAAAGTCATAGTATAGCATGTCGAAAAAAAAGTCAAAAAAGTCATAGTATAGTATGTCGAAAAATCTCATAAAAAGTCTTAGTATAGCATGTCGAAAAAAGTCATAGTATAGTGTATGTCGAAAAATCTCATAAAAAGTCATAGTATAGTATGTTGAAAAATCTCATAAAAAAGTCATAGTATAGTATGTCGAAAAAAGTCATAGTATAGTATGTTGAAAAATCTCATTAAAAAAGTCATAGTATAGTATGTCGAAAAAAGTCAAAAAAGTCATAGTATAGTATGTCAAAAAAGTCATAGTATTGATTGATTGATTGATTGATTGATTGATTGATTGATTGATTGATTTGACTTTATTGTCCACCCCAGTGGAAATTGTCTTTGACTTCTCCGACATCAATGACGAATGAATGTATAGTATGTCGAAAAAGTCATAGTATAGTATGTCGAAAAAAGTCATAGTATAGTATGTCGAAAAAACTCATAAAAAAGTCATAGTATAGTATGTCGAAAAAAGTCAAAAAAGTCATAGTATAGTATGTCAGAAAATCTCATAAAAAAGTCATAGTATAGTATGTCGAAAAAAGTCAGAAAATTATAGTATGTCGGAAAATCTCATAAAAAAAGTCATAGTATAGTATGTCGAAAAAAAGTCACAAAAAGTCATAGTATAGTATGTCAAAAATCTCATAAAAAAAGTCATAGTATAGCATGTCGAAAAAAAGTCAAAAAAGTCATAGTATAGTATGTCGAAAAAAGTCAAAAAAGTCATAGTATAGTATGTCAGAAAATCTCATAAAAAAGTCATAGTATAGCATGTCGGAAAAAAAGTCAAAAAAGTCATAGTATAGTATGTCGAAAAAAAGTCAAAAAAGTCATAGTATAGTATGTCAGAAAATCTCATAAAAAAGTCATAGTATAGTATGTCAAAAAAAGTCATAGTATTGATTGATTGATTGATTGATTGATTGATTGATTGATTGATTGATTGATTGATTTGACTTTATTGTCCACCCGTGTGGAATTTGTCTTTGACTTCTCCGACATCAATGACCGAATGAATGTATAGTATGTCGAAAAAGTCATAGTATAGTATGTCGAAAAATCTCATAAAAAGTCATAGTATTGTATGTCATCAATGACGAATGAATGTATAGTATGTCGAAAAGTCATAGTATAGTATGTCAGAAAATCTCATAAAAAAAGTCATAGTATAGCATGTCGAAAAAAGTCAAAAAAGTCATAGTATAGTATGTCAGAAAATCTATAACTCTAAAAAAGTCATAGTATAGCATGTCGAAAAAAGTCAAAAAGTCATAGTATAGTATGTCGAAAAATCTCATAAAAAGTCTTAGTATAGCATGTCGAAAAAAGTCATAGTATAGTATGTCGAAAAATCTCATAAAAAGTCATAGTATAGTATGTTGAAAAATCTCATAAAAAGTCATAGTATAGTATGTCGAAAAAAGTCATAGTATAGTATGTTGAAAAAACTCATAAAAAGTCATAGTATAGTATGTCGAAAAAAGTCATAGTATAGTATGTTGAAAAAAGTCATAGAATAGTATGTCAAAAATCTCATAAAAAGTCATAATATAGTATGTTGAAAAAAGTCACAAAAATTCATAGTATAGTATGTCAAAAAATCTCATAAAAAAGTCATAGTATAGTATGTCAAAAAAGTCAAAAAAGTCATAGTATAGTATGTCGAAAAATCTCATAAAAAAGTCATAGTATAGCATGTCGAAAAAAGTCATAGTATAGTATGTCGAAAAATCTCATAAAAAAGTCATAGTATAGCATGTCGAAAAAAGTCATAGTATAGTATGTCGAAAAATCTCATAAAAAGTCATAGTATAGTATGTTGAAAAATCTCATAAAAAGTCATAGTATAGTATGTCGAAAAAAGTCATAGTATAGTATGTCGAAAAAATCCCATAAAAAGTCATAGTATAGTATGTCGAAAAAAGTCATAAAAAGTCATAGTATTGTATGTCATCAATGACGAATGAATGTATAGTATGTTGAAAAGTCATAGTATAGTATGTCGAAAAATCTCATAAAAAAGTCATAGTATAGCATGTCGAAAAAAGTCATAGTATAGTATGTCGAAAAGTCATAGTATAGTATGTCGAAAAGTCATAGTATAGTATGTCGAAAAGTCATAGTATAGTATGTTGAAAAATCTCATAAAAAGTCATAGTATAGTATGTTGAAAAAAGTCATAGTATGGTATGTTGAAAAAAGTCATAGAATAGTAAGTTCAAAAAATCTCATAAAAAGTCATAGTATAGTATGTCGAAAAAAGTCAAAAAGTCATAGTATAGTATGTCAAAAAAGTCATAGTATTGATTGATTGATTGATTGATTAGACTTTATTGTCCACCTCAGTGTAATTTGTCTTTGACTTCTCCGACATCAATGACGAATGAATGTATAGTATGTCGAAAAAAAGTCATAGTATAGTATGTCGAAAAATCTCATAAAAAGTCATAGTATTGTATGTCATCAATGACGAATGAATGTATAGTATGTCGAAAAGTCATAGTATAGTATGTCGAAAAATCTCATAAAAAGTCTTAGTATAGCATGTCGAAAAAAAGTCATAGTATAGTATGTCGAAAAATCTCATAAAAAGTCATAGTATAGTATGTTGAAAAATCTCATAAAAAGTCATAGTATAGTATGTCGAAAAAAGTCATAGTATAGTATGTCTAAAAATCTCATAAAAAGTCATAGTATAGTATGTTGAAAAATCTCATAAATAGTCATAGTATAGTATGTCGAAAAAAGTCATAGTATAGAATGTTCAAAAATCTCATAAAAAAGTCATAGTATAGTATGTCGAAAAAGTCATAGTATAGTATGTCGAAAAATCCCATAAAAAGTCATAGTATAGTATGTTGAAAAACCTCATAAAAAAGTCATAGTATAGTATGTCGAAAAAAGTCATAGTATAGTATGTCGAAAAATGTCATAAAAAGTCATAGTGTAGTATGTTGAAAAATCTCATAAAAAAGTCATAGTATAGTATGTCGAAAAAAAGTCATAGTATAGTATGTTGAAAAATCTCATAAAAAGTCATAGTATAGTATGTTGAAAAAAGTCATAGTATAGTATGTTGAAAAAAGTCATAGAATAGTATGTCAAAAATCTCATAAAAAGTCATAATATAGTATGTTGAAAAAAGTCACAAAAAGTCATAGTATAGTATGTCAAAAAATCTCATAAAAAAGTCATAGTACAGTATGTCGAAAAAAGTCAAAAAAGTCATAGTATAGTATGTCAGAAAATCTCATAAAAAAGTCATAGCATAGCATGTTGAAAAAAGTCAAAAAAGTCATAGTATAGTATGTCAAAAAATCTCATAAAAAGTCTTAGTATAGCATGTCGAAAAAAGTCATAGTATAGTATGTCGAAAAATCTCATAAAAAGTCATAGTATAGTATGTTGAAAAATCTCATAAAAAGTCATAGTATAGTATGTCGAAAAAAGTCATAGTATAGTATGTCGAAAAATCTCATAAAAAGTCATAGTATAGTATGTTGAAAAATCTCATAAAAAGTCATAGTATAGTATGTCGAAAAAAGTCATAGTATAGAATGTTGAAAAATCTCATAAAAAGTCATAGTATAGTATGTTGAAAAAAGTCAAAAAAGTCATAGTATAGTATGTCAAAAAAAGTCATAGTATTGATTGATTGATTGATTGATTGATTTGACTTTATTGTCCACCTCAGTGGAAATTTGTCTTTGACTTCTCCGACATCAATGACGAATGAATGTATAGTATGTCGAAAAAGTCATAGTATAGTATGTCCAAAAATCTCATAAAAAAGTCATAGTATTGTATGTCATCAATGACGAATGAATGTATAGTATGTCGAAAAGTCATAGTATAGTATGTCGAAAAACGTCATAGTATAGTATGTTGAAAAATCTCATAAAAAGTCATAGTATAGTATGTTGAAAAATCTCATAAAAGTGTCATAGTATAGTATGTCGAAAAAATCATAGTATAGTATGTCGAAAATTCTCATAAAAAGTCATAGTATAGTATATTGAAAAATCTCATAAAAAGTCATAGTATAGTATGTCGAAAAATCTCATAAAAAGTCATACTATAGTATGTTGAAAAAAGTCATAGTATAGTATGTTGAAAAAAAGTCATAGAATAGTATGTCAAAAATCTCATAAAAAGTCATAATATTGTATGTTGAAAAAAAGTCACAAAAAGTCATAGTATAGTATGTCACAAAATCTCATAAAAAAGTCATAGTATAGTATGGAAAAAAAGTCAAAAAGTCATAGTATAGCATGTCGAAAAAAGTCAAAAAAGTCATAGTATAGTATGTCGAAAAATCTCATAAAAAGTCATAGTATAGCATGTCGAAAAAAGTCATAGTATAGTATGTCGAAAAATCTCATAAAAAAGTCATAGTATAGCATGTCGAAAAAAGTCATAGTATAGTATGTCGAAAAATCTCATAAAAAGTTATAGTATAGTATGTTGAAAAATCTCATAAAAAGTCATAGTATAGTATGTCGAAAAATCTCATAAAAAGTCATAGTATAGTATTATTAAAAAAGTCATAGTATAGTATGTTGAAAAATCTCATAAAAAGTCATAGTATAGTATGTCAAAAAATAAGTAGTATAGTATGTTGAAAAAAAGTCATAGTATTGATTGATTGATTGATTGATTGATTGATTGATTGATTTGACTTTATTGTCCACCTCAGTGGAAATTTGTCTTTGACTTCTCCGACATCAATGACGAATGAATGTATAGTATGTCGAAAAAGTCATAGTATAGCATGTCGAAAAATCTCTAAAAAAAGTCATAGTATAGCATGTCGAAAAAAAGTCATAGTATAGTATGTCGAAAAGTCATAGTATAGTATGTCGAAAAGTCATAGTATAGTATGATAGAAAAACGTCATAGTATAGTATGTTGAAAAATCTCATAAAAAGTCATAGTATAGTATGTCGAAAAAAGTCATAGTATAGTATGTTGAAAAAAAGTCATAGAATAGTAAGTTCAAATATCTCATAAAAGTCATAGTATAGTATAGTCGAAAATCATAGTATAGTATGTCGAAAAGTCATAAAAAGTCATAGTATAGTATGTTGAAAAACTCCTTAAAAAGTCATAGTATAGTATGTCGAAAAAGTCATAGTATAGTATGTCGAAAATCTCATAAAAAGTCATAGTATAGTATGTTGAAAAATCTCATAAAAAGTCATAGTATAGTATGTTGAAAAAAAAGTCATAGTATAGTATGTTGAAAAAAGTCATAGAATAGTATGTCAAAAATGTCATAAAAAGTCATAGTATAGTATGTTCAAAAAAGTCATAGAATAGTATGTTGAAAAATCTCATAAAAAGTCATAGTATATGTTGAAAAATCTCATAAAAAGTCATAGTATAGTATGTCGAAAAATCTCATAAAAAGTCATAGTATAGTATGTCGAAAAAAGTCATAGTATAGTATGTCGAAAAAAGTCATAGTATAGTATGTCGAAAGAAGATCAACAATTGACTTCAAATATATCCCTAGCACTTCCCAACATCATGTTCCCCAACTGGTCATCTATGAATCCACACATTCCACTCAAAACTGATTTTTGTTTGTGTATTTCATGCAAGGCATTCAATCTTCTCTATATAGCACCATTCAGACACAAAGCAATTCAAAGTGCTTTACAAGGGTGAAAAATACACTAAAAATAGAACTCTAAAATTATTATTAAAATGACAAGTAAAAGACAAAAAAATGTCTACAGAGATGGACCTTACCATACTATGACCTTTCATTTTATAAACTGTACTGTACTTCAGTTATAGTTATACTACAGTTGTTAGCTGACTGGTTGGGCAGTCTGAGGTTGTCTTGATTCCCATCAAGAGTTAACTATATTTGAAGTCAGATGTCCAAGGTATAGTCATACCTTACCAAGTATGACTTTTTTCAACACACGATACTATGACTTTTTATGATTGTTTGGACATACTATACTATGACGTTTTTATAACTTTTTTGGACATACTATAATATGACTTTTTTGACTTTTTGGACATACTATACTATGACTTTTTTCAACATAGTATACTATGACTTTTTATGATTTTTTGGACATACTATACTATGACATTTTTATAACTTTTTTCGACATACTATATTATGACTTTTTTGGACTTTTTTTCGACATACTATAATGACTTTTTAATGATTTTTTCGACATGCTATACTATGAATATTTTGATTTTTTTTCTACATACTATGCTTTTTACTCTTTCCGTCATTGTTATAGTCTAGTTCAGTTGTTAGATGATTGGCTGGAGAACATGAGGGTGGGGGTATGACTCCCATCAAGAGCAGGAGATATATTTGAAGTCAAATGTCCAGAGGAAATCATATAATGTAATGCTTTTCTTTCTATATACTAAACTATGACTTTTTTATGATTTTTTCGACATACTATACTTTGACTTTTGCATGACTTTTTTCAACATACTATACTATGACTTTTTTGTACTTTTTTCGACATACTATACTATGACTTTTTGTACTTTTTCGACATACTATACTATGACTTTTTGTACTTTTTCGACATACTATACTATGACTTTTTCGACATTCGATACTATGAACACTTTTTTATGTTTTACTTTTTATGATTTTTTCGACATACTATACTACGTCTTTTTTATGATTTTTTCGACATACTATACTTTGACTTTTGCATGACTTTTTTCAACATACTATACTATGACTTTTTTGTACTTTTTTCGACATACTATACTATGACTTTTTAGATTTTATTTCTACATACTATGCTATGACTTTTTATGATTTTTTGGACATACTATACTATGACTTTTTTGGACATACTATACTATGACGTTTTTATAACGTTTTTCGACATACTATACTATGACTTTTTTGAGATTTTTTTGACATGCTATACTATGACTTTTTTATGATTTCTTTGACATACTACAGTATACTATGACTTTTTAATGTCTTCTTTAGACATACTGAAATATGACTTTTTACTCTCATGTCTATGTTATAGTCTAGCTCAGTTGTTAGATGATGGGCTGGGAAACATGAGGTTGGGGGTATGATTCCCATCAAGAGCTGGTGATATATTTGAAGTCAATTGTCCAGAGGAAGTAGTATAATGCTATGGTACTCCTTCTATATACTAAACTATGACTTCTGTATGATTTTTTTCGACATACTATAATATGACTTTTTTTTGACATACTATACTGACTTTTTTTGACATACTATACTATGACTTTTTATGAGATTTTTCAACATACTATACTATGACTTTTTTGACATACTATACTATGACTTTTTAATGATTTTTTTTCAACATACTATGCTATGACTTTTTTGACATACTATACTATGACTTTTTAATGATTTTTTTTTCGACATACTATACTATGACTTTTTAATGATGGCCCTCCTGGAGTTGGCATAGAAATGAAATACCTTGTAATTCCCTGGCTTGGTTCAGAAAACATGTTCCTGGACACAACTCTGCTGTTCCCTCTGCTATAAGAAATCTTATATACAGTATTGGACTGTAGGTTGCAATTTGTTATTTAAATAAATGAGAAAAGCGACAATACAATAAAAAAACATATTTTATTTATATGTCTATTACAAAAGTTGTAATGATAAAGTGATGTATGAATGCACAAAAATAGTTAGTAGTGTACATTGAGTTTATTTTTCTTTACATGCATTATTCTTCCACACAGTCTTTTGTTTTAGAGGTATGAAAGTGTAATTGTGGATACATTTGGCTAAAACTGCTCTAATATATATATATATATATATATATATATATATAATCTGCATTGATATGTGAAATTATTGTATGAGAACATACACACACACGCTCTCTCTCTCACACACACACACACACACACACACACACACACACACAGTTGTGCTCTCTGTCTCGCTCTCTGTCACACACACACACGCACACACACACACACACACGCACACACACACACACATTTCGACTCTTAGAAACTTAATTCTGTTAGTACATTCAATAAGTGATGCGACTCCTCAAAATCAGGGTGCTTCCCTAATTCTGACACTTAGCACACAGTTAGTGATTTTAGTTAGTTATTGTTAGGTTATTAGTTTATTAGTGGGTTAGTTTGTTAGTTTGCAGAGAGCTAATACAAGCTCTTTGGTTAGTACTTTAACTTTAGATGTTAGTAGCTTGTGGAAAGAACAAAACGTGCCTGTTTATGAGGACCTAGTTCCCTTCGCTAAAAAGCATCCAGTCATGGAACAGCAAGATATTTTGGATAAAAGCTTCCATGTCACCACTTGTACCACGAGGCATGCTTTGATTTAATCAAAGATGAACAAAGAGACTGGATCATTGCATTACAGACGTCCGGATGTTTCAGTCAGAAAGAACACAGATGTTAGTAAGAGCGCCCTTCACAGCCTCCCCGCTGTTAGTATCCACACCATGAGGAGTTAGTGGAGCTGCGGTTATGCTTGGCGTGTGGTGACAACAACAAGCCAGGCACTCACCTGCGAGGGTTGACCACACAGCGCGCAGGCAGAGACACGCAGACATGACGCTCTCTCAAGATGGGAATTTGGGCCTGTGAAGTGGGACACAGTGCGGCGGTACCGTTTGGGATCAGATCAGAATCGCCTTCGGGAGGATTCTTCTAAAGTGTGTGGTCAACCCAGCTGTTCCTGCTCCTCCCTTCCATCTAGTGGTTAATAACATTTCCCTTCCCAAGTCCTGAAACCCTTCTCCACGTGCTCACTTTGACACTTTTTATTGATTTTTTTTTTAGGGTTCAACATTAAGGGTTGCCCGACGGCCTGGGGCAAGTAAAACGCCAAATTTCTTTTCACTTGCCCGACCGGACACGTGACATCAAACCTTAACGTTGAACCCTGTTAATCCATCTGCGTTTGTGATTTCTAGCAGAAGGATTGCAGGATCATGAGAGAGGAGTGTGTGTGTGTCAGACTGCGGGGGCATCAAATAAAGCAGAGGGTTAGTCGGGGGGTTAGATAGATAGAAAAAAAGCCAGCCAATGAGCATTCAGAGTACAGGTTAGTAATCATCCCACTGTTAGCAGACATTAGTATTGTTAGATATTAGTCAGATACTGTTAGTAGAATCCAGACCTGGGTTAAAAAAAAAAAAAGAAGCTATTTGCACATAATTATTAGCATTTGCTGTAATTTGCTGAAGTATCAGATGATGGGGCTGTTGGCATCGGGGCAGTTTAATTAGCGCCAGCAGGGATCATTTAGAAAGCCACACACCATTCATTTCCAGCGACATTCTTGTGCTTATCTAAATCGCAAGAGCCCCCACCTAACTGGGACTTCAATGAGGTTGTAACAAATGCTAAGAATCATCTGTAAAAAGTTTTTTTTTTTTTTTTTTCTTTTTTTATCCCCGGTACATCCAGTGCACTAAAAGAAAGAGATTCAGGCATTTGAAAAAGTGTGCAGCGATGACAAAACCATTGAAAAGCAGCTAGAAGCTTCAGGCCTATTACAAATGTGTTTAATCAGACACACACACACACATACACACACACAGGAACAAACACACACACACACACAAATAGAGCACATGCACACAAACGTGCACTTACGCCGACACACACATACACACGCACACACACGCCCACACGCTGCAGTAAAAATACATAGAGTGCGTATTAAAGGTAGTTGGTATCACACACCCAAATGAAGAAGTTTTCAAGACCAAGAACATACTGTGTGAATCACACATTGTCACCACGTGTAAAAACTACTCGTTCTCACACACGTAAGCAGATCTCACAGGCTTTGAATATCAGAGCGTTCCAGTTCTGGATCTGGCCAAGATGCATGCTGGCTTCAGTGAGATGCTAACACACGTTAAAAAACACTACTTTTGAGTGAATTTACATGTCCGATACCAGGGTTTTCCAGACCAGAATAAGGCTTGGACGCTTACACGCTTTGGGCACCACCTAAGCCGAATGAATGTAAAATCAATGTGGGCACTAACTAAATTACTTTTCTATTTAGCAGGCTTTTTGAGTGTTGTTTTTTTATTATCTGCTCTAGCTTTTCCAACGTTTTAGACCCAGATATGGTTACAATAATGGTCTTAAATGATGTGACACTGCATATTGTTTTTGTAACATTTTCTTGAGGGAGGACCCCTAAACCCTCCGCAAAATATGTGCACCCAAGTCCTGTACAAACCCAGGTAAAAGACTGTCTCATACAGGGAGAAGTGGCCAAAGTGTTCGACAGGTCACTGCACACGGCAGCTGGAGAAAACAAGCATGAGGAGGTGTTTGATAGCTGCGGTGTCCGTGTTTCTCATCAGCCAATAGACAAAACGTGAGAGTGGGGGTGGAGGCAGCTATATCAGCAGCCTGTTGCTCACAGCCGGCCGGGAAAACACGCACAGTCGAGAGAAACGGGAAGGAACGTTGCAGCAGATTATTTTGGACTCGAAAAAAAACACCTGAAATACCTTCCTGCTAAATTGGATCTTGCGGACACTGACTACAAAGCAGTGGTGGCGTTCTGAACTCTTCTAAGCCATTTTCGCGGAAGCACACCAGCAGTAGAAGTCGTCTCTCGGCGGGGAAACACCTGGACGGTGATCGTCTTCCTTCTGAAGGCGCAGGACAGCAGTGATGGCGCCGGGCATCCATCACTGCAGGAGCAAGGACTGAGGGAGAAATACAGAAAAGATTTCATGATTAGTATGGTTCCTAGAGACTGACCTCAGCCCCAAAAAACACCCGCATAAGTCGGTTGTTCAAGCAATTGCAACCTACAGTATATTTACGTTCATAGTGGTGGCGCCCTCTAGTGGCCGCACTAATTATGAGGGGAGCAAAGCAGGAAGTAAAGCGACAAAGTATAACCCCTAAATCCGTTTTTATAAAATCCATTTTAACAAAAAGAAATGACAACATTACGGCCCAAATCTTTTTATTTATTTTTCAGCTCCTCTACATGACACTGTCTCTGTGTAACGTAGCGTTTTTCCTGTGTGTCTCTACGACGTGTAACGTTAAGACAGCCAATCAGCAGCATCATTAGATCTTGGTAGAAGCATGCTGTGTGCTGATTGGCCCACTGACGCTGATGAGGTTTACTCCTTTAGGTACTGACATTGGGTATTGAATGATGAGGCATTTTTTTATACTTTAGCAGCAATTTGGTCGGTGCCATTCGGTCCCAGCCCTAGCGCTGCCTTCCGGAGGCGCCGTAGCTGCCGCCACTCAAGATATTGGTTGTGATTCCACCAGCGGAGATGCAGAAGCGTCTCTCTGCTAAAAATACGCAACAGGGGGGTGCCTGAGTAGCTCATCTGGTAGAGCAGGCGCCCATGTTTAGAGGTTTACTCCGCGATGCAGCGGACGCAGGTTCGACTCCAGCCTGTGGCCGTTTGCTGCATGTCATTCCCCCTCTCGCTCCCCTTTCATGTCTTGAGCTGTCCTATATATAATAAAGGCCTAAAATGCCCCCCAAAAAATACGTGCCAGGTCTATTTTCAGGGCATTCAACAGGCCGGGAAGGCAATGGAAGAGCTTGGGCTCAATCGGACAGGCAAAATGCTCCACTACTGCAATCTCCCTGTGTGGTACGACGCATGGCGGACAATGGAACAAAACCGGGTTAGAGCGCCACATTTTCGTGTAGTAGGAGCTCGTTTGGGGTGATGGATGGGTCAAACAACCAAGGCACTTTCACCCAGGAGATTTTTTACTCAAACCATCATCTTTTTCTAAACTTCATTAAGTCGTTTTGGGGCCTAAACCTAACCAAACTGCGAGGTTTCACAACGTTAAAGCGCCAATATTATGCTCATTTTCAGGTTCTTAATTGTATTTTAAGGTTGCACCAGAATAGGTTTACATGGTTTAATTTTCAAAAAACACCATATTGTTGTTGTACTTCACACTGCTGCAGCTCCTCTTTTCACCCTGTGTTCAGGTCTCTGTTTTAGCTACAGAGTGAGACCTCTTTTCTTCTGTACTATCTTTGATTGCACTCGCACTCGCATGCTCAGTAGCTCAGATCGTAGATCATGTCAGCTAGCTCCATAGACAGTAAAAGAAAGGCTGTTTCTCCAACTTCGGTCAGTTCCAAGGCAGGATCAGCTGGGAGACTTCTTCTAAACCAGGGCGCACATGGAAGTAGTTCTTTTGTAGATTAGGGTGAACTAGTGTGTGTTGTAGCAGTGCCTTGCCATTGAGAATGAGGTAGCATGCTAGCGCTAGCATGCTAACGGTTGCGGTTAGCCAGCTCGTTTCGGCTAGTGACGTAGAAAGCCGTGCAGATTTTGACCAGCTCACCCGGAGACTGAAGGCAGGACACATTCAGAAACCGTATCTCACTCAGAACACCATGGATGGATTTTTTTCAAAGTTTGTATGCGTGTGGAAGCACCAGAGACACAAAATAAAAAATGTCATAATATGGGCACTCTAAAGAGGTGTTGAAAACCATGACTGGTCTCTGGTTCAGAGGGTTCGGGTTAGGTAGGGGCGCTACTTTATGAAACGCTCCTCTGGGTCGTATTGGAAGGCAGGAACAAAATGGTAGATATCGTCGTATGGTTTTGGAGGACTTAAATTCCAACACCTTGAACACATTTCCGTTTGCCTCTTTTACAAGACATATTTTTTTGTCCTGGTCTAACAAACATTTTCTTTCCAGGATAATCCTGCGTAATATTTCATCAACAATGCTAAATCTGATTTGGTCTTGGGATCCACTTTCTGGTGGGTTTTTTATCTCCCCTCTCAACCATAATCCCAGAGAAGGATAGCAGCATACGGTGTAAAATATGGCAGTGATTTAACACTCAACTAATCTCCCATGTTCTATCTGCTCCCCGTTTATCTGCACTCTCAGCCAGCACAGAGGCTTAACACACATTCACAGGGGGGGTGGGGGGGGGACACATCCTGTGTGTGGGCAAAAGGCAAGATAAGAGTCCGTAAAAATTGCCTCTGCAGTTTATATTCATCTAGGCCGCTATAACGAGTCACAGTGCAGAGTGTAAAGTGAATATGAGGGGAGTGAAAAGTCCCAGCGGTGTAAATCTACTGACAGATCCTGTACCAGTGTGTGAGGCGGCGCAGCGGGGTGCGATGGCGTCGTGATGGCGCTCCGGAGGTCCAGCCGGCGCGTGCCCTCCCCCCTGTAGCCCGTCTGCTTTCTCATCAGTGGAACTGGAGAGGAACACACAACACAAAGCAGCAGGAAAAAAAAGTGGGGACACAACCCAACCGTCCCTCCCAAGCTCCCCCAGGGATAACTGCTTCTTGGGTTTTATTGTTTCTCCTTAGCGCTGCTTGGTTTGAAGACACATTTCAAACAATGATATACAGCCACTGCTATCAGATATAAGTCCCAGTATCAGATATCTAACTCGGTGGTTCCCAAAGTCCTTGAGGGAGGTTCCAGGGGGTCCACAGCTAAAGGGGCATTATTTATTCTGACTGTGAATCCATCCATGAGTAACACAATGTCGACTGTGTTGTAGCGTTGCAACTAACGATTATTTTCATTTTCGATTAAGCTGGCGGCTTATTTTTTCGATTACTCGTCTATGAAATGTAAGGAAATAGTGGAAAATGTCTATCCCAGTTTCTTAGGGCGTTTTCACACCTACCTCATTTGGTCCGGACTTTCGGACTTTTCAGTTTGATCCGAAACAAAATTACAGGTGTGGTCTCGGTCCGGACCAAACTGAACCATGGTCCGGTTCATTTATAGGTTGAAAGCATTTTTTGGATGGTTCGGACTTTCGGACCAAATACAGGAAGCTCTGGCAGGCTATCATCGGGTTATAAGACCGGGGAAGCTCCTTTAAGGAATAGCTCGGTGCTTAGTGTGTAGGCTACATGAGAGTGTGAGTGACGGTGAATGCGCTCAGAGCAGACAGCTGTCGGCTATCAGAGCAGAGAATACATCAGCGGTTTATTTGTTAAGTAGTAGGTTTCCGTTTGTCTCTGAATAAATGCTCCAGAGAGAAAGTTCCCGTGTCTTGCTTCTCAACATCGCGACAACAAAAAGAGCCGTGGCAGTAGGGGAGAGCAGCAGGCAGTTAAAAAACTCGGACCCAGAGAGAGGATACGAGAGGACGGGGAAGCCTGTCAACAAACCAATCCATTCTAAGTATCTGGATGACGGCAGGACGTAGGTTTGTCACGTAGAGATCTTTAGTGCGCTTGCATAACTGCCGTGTGAAACCAAAACTTGCCGGATCAAATGTATACAATGTAACAAAAACATGAACCTTGGTCCGGACCTTGGTTCGGACTTTCAGGTGTGAAAACGCCCTCAAAGTCCAGGCTGATGTCTCTTTAAATGTCTTGTTTTGTCAGTCCAAAACCCAAAGATATTTGGTTTAATATGATATCTAACAGAAAACAGCAGGAAATGTCCATATCTGTCAAATTTTCAATGTAAAATTACTTTAACGATTAATCGATTATCTAAATAGTTGGTTGTTTATTTTTCTATTGATCGACTAATCAGTTTGTCCACTTATCGTTACAGCTCTATTCTGTTGGTCATGGGTTTTATACATTTTCTGTAATAATACATTTAAAAGCACAAATTCTATCAGATGGGGGACGAAATCCTTTCAGATGGGGGTCTAGTTGTGTCAGTTTACGTGAACTGACTGACTCAGTAAAGCTATTCAATTCTCCATCTGATATTGTGTGCCGTTAAAAGCTATGCTCCATTATTTGAATAAAGCTAATAAACAGCCTGTACACATAACCTGTCCTGCTGCTGCTTCCCATCTGGATGCCGGATCCGACCAGCGACATGTCCACAGCGCTGTAGATGAATCCGGAAACACCGACCCGAGGTTACCTGAAACAATAAAAACATACAGAATAAATGTGTGGAACATTTTACATCTGATCATAAATATCTATAGTTGATGTTACAGTTGATGAGTCACTGTGTTTCTGCATTCATTTTGTGGATTTCACTTTGCTTCATATTTCCCTAAAAGCTCAGGCTGTTCTCATGAACCATTCGTACATATAGCTACAACAAGTAATGCTCTGTAATAATTGGTATGTATTCCACATATTTATTACTGTATGCAGCACACTGACTGCTGCTGTATGAGACCGCTCAGGTCCGCGTAGAGACGAGTTTAGGGTGGTTAGGGGCATGGGTGTAAATTTCTTCTAACAGATGAGGGGAGGGGGGGGGCAATAAACATACAATTTCTTAAGAGCAATTATTGAAGGGCACACTAATTATACACAAAATTGTTCTTGTATACAGGGGTTAAAGTGGGCTCCAGCAGGCGGGGGAACACTGCTTGTATAGGATATGTGTAGTTGTGCCCTGCTATGCCCTGCAGTGCCCTGCTACGCCCTGCTACACCCTGTAACACCCGGCAATGCCCTGCTATGCCCTGCAGTGCCCAGCTACGCCCTGCTACACCCTCTAACGCCCGGCAATGCCCTGCTATGCCCTGCAGTGCCCTGCTACACCCTGCAACGCCCGGCAATGCCTTGCTATACCCTGAAGTGCCCTGCTACGCCCTGTAATACCCGACAGTGCCCTGCTACACCATGAACTACTACAACTATTATTTCTAGTCATAGTTCCATTATCTCTATTGTGACTATAATTGCCACTGTTCATCACACCCCCAACCAGCACCGGCAGACAACCGCTTGTATAGGATATGTGTAGTTGTGCCCTGCTATGCCCTGCTACGCCCTGCTACACCCTGTAACACCCGGCAATGCCCTGCTATATACGCCATGAACTACTACAACTACTATTTCTAGTCATAGTTCCACCCCAACAGGCACTGGTAGACAACCACCCACCAAGAGCCTGGATCTGTCCCAGGTTTCTCCCTAAAAGGAACATTTTCCTCACACTCAAGGTTTCTGCCTAAATTGGAGTTTATCCGTTTATAGAAAGGGCTGGCTATCAATCGTACTACAGGCTGTAGTAGACGGTCGTGCATCTTAAGGCTCATTTGCGTCGGCACTCCCGGTAGTGCGCATTGGGCGTGCGGTCTTTGCCACTTCTGACCTGTACAGGTGCGTCTGTTTAACCATAAAATGACCTAAAACTTTATTGCAATTCATTATTTATTCAGCAAATAACTTTCCCATCAGCGTTTATCGCATAAGCCGTATATAGATCAAGAGAAAATCCGATGAGACCTAACGTATAAACTTTGGGTCGATTATTCATGAAATTCAATCGAATTTTACTGTTTCTATAAGCCATTTTTCATTTGATATAACTTAATTTGCACAAAAACGTGAGGATGGAAACATAGCTAGTGTCTACCACGCTGTATACTGTAGTGGGGCTGCAACTAACGATTATTTTCATTGTTGATTAATCTAAAGTCGATTATTTTTCTCCATAAATGGGTTATAGTTGTTTGGTCTCTAAAATGTCAGAAAATGGTGAAAAATGTGGATCAGCGTTTCCCAAAAAGCCCAAGATGACGTCCTTAAATGTCTCGTTTTGTCCACAACTCAAAGATATTCAGTTTACTGTCAGAGGAGAGAAGACACAATATTCACATTTAACGAGCTGGAATCAGAGAATTTTCTGAGAGAAAAAAAAACAGATTAATCGATTATTAAACTAGTTGCCGATTCATTTAATAGTTGACAACTAATCAATTAATCTTTGCAGCTCTATACTGTAGCACTGCATGCAGCAGCATATTGTCCGTGATTATATAAATCTTCAATCTAATCTGGCATTTGTCTACCAGAACCATCTTTTCGATAAATAAACATATATTTTAATATCTATTAACCCTGCAGGGCTGTCAGGTTGATGAAAGACAGGCTACAGTAGGCCCTCCTCTGCAGGGCAGTACATGACTCCATGTCTATCTCATCTAACAACAGATTAATACGATTTAAGTTTGATAAGCCAAATAAAAGCGTTGGTTGTAAAAGCAGAACAAAAAAGAAACCAGAATCGTTTTCTTCCTACCAGAGATTTCCAGGTTCCACATATGCACCATGCCGAGCATCCAACGGCGCGAAAAGATCACTTCTCCTTCCTCTTTTTCCTCCTTTTACCTTCTTCCATTCTCGGGACAAGCTGCCGACGCTGCAAACCGGTTCCACGCCGTGTGTGAGCAGTGATTAGCCCGCAGTAAAAGTGCTGGCCGTCGCCCCCCTGGACGTGCACGGCTACATGGCTGCCGAGACCGAGACAAGCAGATGTGGGAGTGCCGACAACAGCTGCGCACTGACGGGAGACCGGTGCACGGAAAACAGGCTCAAGTGGATCCGAAAGCTGCGCAGGACAAAGAGAAAATGAAGTAGGTATTGAAAGAGAACAGAGACGTCTTTGACTAAGCTGGAGCAGCACACAGCTGAATTAATCGGTGGGCTCGGTCTCCAGCTGCCGCTACAGGTTTACGGTCCTTTGTATGCGCGCCCTTCATCCACCATCTGTGTTTCCCGGGCAACCGAGGACTGCCTGCAGGCACGAGCATCTACACAGCAACCACCTCAGAGCAAAATCAGTTGACTTAAAGCTTAAAGGGACATGGAAGAATATCAGGGTAACATTTTACAATAAGATACACAAAAAATAGGTAGGCCTAGTTCATGATTAGTTACTGTTTTTGAAAGAGTAATGAATGATTAGTTAGGCTACTGTTTTTCAGAAGGAGAGTTAGCCTACTGTTTTTTGAAAGGGTATAATGACTAGCCTAGTTAGCCTACTCTTTCAAAAAACAGTAACTACCCTTCTGAAAAACAGTAGGCTAACTACCCTTCTGAAAAACAGTAACTAATCATTCGTTACCCTTTCAAAAAACAGCAACTCGTTACCCTTTCAAAAACAGTAACTACCATTCGTTACCCTTCTGAAAAACAGTAACTAATCATTCGTTACTCTTAGAAAAAACAGTAACTAGCCTACCATTCGTTACCCTTCTGTAAAACAGTAACTACCCTTCTGAAAAACAGTAACTAATCATTCGTTACTCTTAGAAAAAACAGTAACTAGCCTACCATTCGTTACCCTTCTGTAAAACAGAAACTACCCTTCTGAAAAACAGTAACTAATCATTTGTTACCCTTTCAAAAAACAGTAGGCCTAACTAATTATTCGTTAGGCTACCCTTTCAAAAAACAGTAACTACCATTCTGAAACACAGTAACTAATCATTCGTTACTCTTTCAAAAACAGTAACTAATCATTCGTTAGGCTACCCTTTCAAAAAACAGTAACTACCATTCTGAAACACAGTAACTAATCATTCGTTACTCTTTCAAAAACAGTAACTAATCATTAACTACCTATTTTTGTGTACCTTATTGTAAGGTGTTACCAATATCAGTATCACGTTATTACGTGAACAGTTTTAGACGTTTTATATGTTCTAACAAGTTATTTTTTTACGTTATCACAACACACAAACTTAACAAGTTATAACGTTATATAAAGAAAATGTTCTCGTTATAAGGCTACAATAATAACAATGTAGCCTACTATTTATCAGTATCACCGAAGGTGAAATGTTTCACGTTATAACAATACATTTTGACATTATTGCGTGGAACTTTACTTCTTAAAATTGTAAAGTAGGCTGATATATAATACGAAGATCTTTTTGGTTTTAGTTTTTCATCATAATAAGTACCAAAAAAACTAAAATAAACTGTCTGTCATGTCTACCTTTGAAACCTCCATCCAGAAGGAGGCGACAGCGACATCACACCACACCAGGGTGGCGAAGGAATGTCCCGCCACACTCTGCCTCTGATTGGTTTACCCCGGTATTTACACTAACCCTAACCAATCACACTCCTCATGCCTAAACCTAACCAATCCAACCAACGAAGGTAACGAGAATTAGCCAATCAGAGGCGGAGTAGGGCGGGACATTCCTTCCCCATCCAAGGAAAGGAAAATTGGCTTCCTGCGTTGTCTTCATTAGCTTGTCCCGCGGAGGTTTAACTGTGGTACTCACAACATTTCGTTAAGACATCTTTGTTGCAGTGGTAAATTTCTCGTCTTGTATGCATCAGTCGGGTCTCGCAGGTCTGTCAGGCCTGTGCCGAGTCACCGACCATCTTTATCTCAGTAATGGCAGAGCGGCTAATGATGCCTCCCAGGTGGCTCGGTGCAAGATAGCGTGCATCGTAAACGTGACCGAGACCAAGAGCCGCCGCCCTCTTCATCCCGGGGTAGAGTACATCCACATCCCGCTCGCTGACTCCCCGGTGTCTCCTCTCAGCGAGCACTTCGACGAAGTCGCGGATAAAATCCAGCAGACTGCGGACCGCGGTGGCCGCACTTTGGTGCACTGCAACGCGGGAGTGAGCCGCTCCGCCTCGCTGTGCATGGCCTACCTGATGAAGCACCGCGGCGTGGCTCTCCTGGAAGCCCACCGGTGGGTGAGGACTTCTCGGCCCGTGGTGAGACCGAACAACGGCTTCTGGAAACAGCTCATCCGGTACGAGATGGAGCTCCGTGGGTGCACCTCTGTCCGAATGGTGTCCTCCTCCATGGGAGAGCTGCCAGACATTTATGAACACGAAACCAGGAATATGATGCCACTGTGAAGAAGCCACTGCACTGCTGTGTGAACCTATTTATGTGCATTAATATGCTGTTTTGTGTGTCGCATGTAGCCTACAGGGATAGTGCTGTTTCAGGGGTCAACGTTGTTGTTGTTGTTGTTGTTGTTTTTAAACTTTTCCGGTCGGGCAAGTGAAAACAATTCTACTTGCCCAAAGATAACTTTTACCAGCCCCTATACAAACTGTCTTTTTCGAAGAAGGGAAAAAAAAGTGTCCCAAATCGTCAACATAGTAAACAAAAACAAACCTGAAAAAAACGCACATTAAAAGTCAAAAACGTTATGCATCAAAGGTATAAAAAAGTGTCAAGGACCAACTCCAATTTTTTATGGCACATTCAAATCATTCAAAAAGCCTTCTCAGATGTGACAAGAGAATGATAACATAATTTATGATACGATGATGTGATATGATAATATGATGTTATATTTACTTGCCCCGGGGCATCGGGAAACCCTTACTGTTGAACCCTGTGTAAAGTCATGTAGAGAAATATATAAAGGCGTAAAATAATTTTATATTTTAGGCCGTGTAATGTGCTTACTAAAAAGTTAGATAAAGAATGAATATTATATTCTGTACTCCACTACATTTATCTGACAGCTACTAGTTTAAGATAGTTTAGCCTACATTAAAAACACAATACAAAACATATACGCTTTATGAAATACAATGCCGATTAGTCAACTAATCTGTCGTTTGGGTCTTAGTTGATTTAAAAAAAAAAAAAAAAATGTTTTTGTTTCATACTGAATTACTTATTTCCAAATAACTTAAAAGCACATCTCTGGTAAACACAAGATTGACAGAAGTGGAGCTTTTGCATGATTCTTTGTGGAGAAACTCCGTTTCACTGATCTCTCGAGTGAATTAGCTAATCTATTAGTCAACAATAAAAGAGTGTTACCTCTATTTTTTACCATCTGCGCTACGTTCCGTGAGCATTCAAGTCAACGCTTGATATTCCACACAGAAGCGCGTGTGAAGCGGCTCTCCGCGCCGCTAAAGAGACGCGCCAGGTAGGGCTGGGGGATACGGAGAATATCAAATACCACAATATTTTTGACCCAATACCTCGATATCGATCGATGGCGGAGGATGGAAAAAAAAACGGAACGCAGCACAGATGCGTATACCCAGTTGAAAATCCGGGGGTGAATCGAGTAATAATTTCTTAAGTCGAGGACAGCCCCAATCCTTGTGGCCCCTTCACAAGTTACTAGTTGCGGCCCCTTGTCACATTTCTATAAGTTGTTAGCCAAAAGAGTGTTATCCACTTGACTTCTCAAGATAGTTTCAAAAAGGTAAAGCTATCCAATATTTCACAAAAAGCACAGAGTAGAAAAAAACACGAAAAGGCCCTCAAAACCTACCTCATGTTTTTACTTATCTCGCAATTTTACTCTTGTCTTTATTCAAATGTTTACTGCTCGTTTTTATTCGTATCCTATGTAAAGCGTCTTTCACAAGCGCTATATAAATCTGTTTTTTTATTATTATTATTATTAAAAACAAATTTGAGTTTGTTCTTCTTTCCTGCATTAATCATCTCACAACCTGTTAGATTTATATTGTGACCCTTTGGAGGGGCCTGAGCCCCAGGTTGGGAACCACTGGAATATATTCAGTAAAGTAGATGAACTAGCTCCACTTCGGCCACTTAAAACAGTTAATGCTATTAAAGAGTTGTTGCGTATAGTGTTAACAAGGGCTATAAATTAACACTTTAAAATGTTTTCTGCCAAAGTTAACTTTTACCCGCTTTTGGTGGGTAACCAGTGGTGTAGTCTAATGTATTGTAGTGGGTATACTGTGTATGTGTGTCTGTGTATATATGGGCCAGAATCTGGCTTTGGTGGAGGGGGGGAGGGCATATCATAGTGGGGGGTCTGGGTGTCCTCCACCAGGGTTATTTTGAGCGTCAACGACTTAATTTCCTGTATTCTGATACACTTTTATGCACCAATTTACAGTGGAAATACCTTTATTTAGCCTATGTGAAGAAGAAAACACATATGACAATTCAAAATATATCAAAAATATAATAGAAAGTATGTTGTTGCGTGTCATTGGGCATTTTTAAGTGGGTATATGGAAATCCCGGAGCTTTCTTAGTGGGTATACTGCATATACCTGCATATCACGTAGACTACACCACTGCGGCTAACATTTTAAAGTTACGAGCCAATTTGGCCGGGGGTGAATGAAGCGAAGTGTCTGAATCGGCAGGCTGCAGAAACGATGAAACAAGTCAGCGTTTTCAGATTGGTCCGTTTTCTGCCAAGAAATTTGAGCTGTTTTTCTGTGTTATTGCCTTGGAAACGTAATCTTTATCTGACAACACTGCTTATGGTACCAATCCTTTATTTCCCGTGAACACTAAAGCGTGATTTATGGTTGTGCGGAGGCTCCACGCAGAGCTTTCGCCGTGGCCTACATGAGTGGCCTGAAGTTTATACTTGTGCGTTGGTGTGTGCTTCGAGCTGGCGTGTGTGTGTGTGTGTGTGCTTGTATTAGCTCTACTCAAATACAACTATACAGTATTTAGACCATTTCACAGTGTACTGTATATCAAGCTACTTCACGTCACAATGTTTAGTTCAGCTGGATGTTGTTCTGCTGAGTTCTCAAAGTGTAAATGAGGTAGGGTTTGAACACTTTGAACTGTTGTCATTTTATTCTTTAAAATGAATTGGAATTAACCGGAAACCATTTGACAGATACTTTATTGAATTTGACTTAAACCATCATCACACATGGGCTCACAACATACACAACAAAATATACAAATAATGCAAAAATACACATGCATTAATCAGTTTGTGGTTTGGTACTGCAGTACAGCCTCTAACCTCTGCTTATCTCAGGCTCCTGTTTAAAATTCCAACCGATACAGAAACAAAGGAGCTCTCAAACCGATTCAGTTTGAACCGCTGAGCTGTGTATCGTCTGCCTGGTGGTAACAGTTCACACTGAGAGTACAGAACATGGGATGGATCACAGAGGATTATCTTTACATGTTTTAAGTATGCACTGGTCAAAGAGACACTCAAGATTACGATGATCTTTCTTTAACAAATAACCTATAACTTTAATTTTGATGATACAATTGAAACAATCATTTTCATTTATCAAAAATGCAAAACATTTGGCCAGAATCTCGTCAGAAAACAAAAGGTAGTGTACAAAAAGGGGCCAAAAGAAGGCACTTTGACCTTTCAACAGGACTTCTTATACCGTAAAAAGCCAACACAAAGAAAGAAGAAGGTAACACATCTGGCTGAAAAAAGCGAGCACCGGAGTAGTCCCAGAAGCGGAGCGTCATGGATATAGACTAGTGGTGGGCGGATCAATCCAAATGTCAATACCTCAATACCAGGCTAATAAGATTAATACTTTAGTTCCAGTTTCTCCCCAGCATGCACCGCTGCAGTTTCATCAAAGAGGCGACCTGGCCGTCTGTGTTGCTGCTTTAAAGTGGTCCAAGTCCTGTCACAGTGCGGAGCAGCCGAAAACAATCCAATGAGCGCCCGCTGGTCTGGTGGATGTTCTCTGGAGGACAAGGAAGGAAGCAGAGGCAAGGGTGCCGGACGGGCCCGCTAGCCCGGCTAAGGAAACTACCACACAGCTCGCCACTGCAAAGACTCCTACTCACCAACGCCAGATCCGTGTCACACACAATAGATGAGCTACAAATACACACCGAACTGCTAGGTGATGATTACCACAGAACACACTCCTGGACGGCAGGATGTCTCAGTTGAAAACACATCTTGTTGTCAGGTAAGAGCCCCGTTCATGTTGCACAGACATTTTAATTGCATTGTGTGTCTGTTAAGAGGCACAAAGGCACTCTTTATCTTATGCCCCCTTAACTGCCGTTTTAGCAAAGTGAGCTCTGGGCATTAGCTGCAGCAGCTCCGTGTTGCTAGCACCGATTCAGCTTTTTTTTTTTGGTATCAACAGTACTCGCATAGATATAGCGATAAAGATTAATGTAAAAATTGCCCGGAGTTCTCCTTTAACTTATTAATAATCCAAATGTAAAATCACAAAAACACTTCGCCCTCAATTATTATCGGTATCAATGATATTGGCCCTGTATTTACTTGGTTTCGAATCGATGCAAAATATGCAGTATCGCACACCACTTATATAGACTAAGAACTATCAAATACTACTCAAGGTACTTGGATTTTAGGTCCTTGTTAAACTTTAAACTAAAAGTGATTTTATGATACTGTAAAAGGAAAATTTGGCAAAACCAATAACCATCAAGTTCACATCATTACTTTAAGAGCCACTCACTGGGAAACTCACATTCTCCCTTGATTTGGGAGATTAAAAATGTTTCAAAGAAATACTGTTAATAACAGAAGTAATAGTTATACGAAGGGAAACTTTACATTAAGTGAGGTCTTGCAAACGTACGGCTTCTCACCTGTGTGGGCTTTTCTCATGTGGGACAACAAGTTACTATTTTGCCCATACTCTTTTTCCACGTTTTGCAGGAATATGGCTTCTCTCCTGTGTGAATTCTCATATGCCCTTTTCCCGCAGTTCTTGCAAACCTACGGCTTCTCACCTGTGTGGATTCTCAACTGATTTTCCAGGTGATGTTTAAGTCCGATTGCTGTGAGCCCATAGTAAAACTGAACTGCTGCCTTCTGTTGGTCAGAATCTACAATTACCAAGAGTACATGGGATGGATCACAGAGGAGTATCTTTCCTACCACTGGTGTGCATGGCCAGACAAGACAGACTGAGGATTATGATGATCTTTCTCTGGCAATAACTTTTATTTTGATGATACAGGAAGTTTCCTAAACCATGCAGTCATCACATAGCTGATTACACTCTCCCAAAAAACAAACAAAAAAAAACAGCCGCATAAAAAAATCAACCATTTGTCATTTATCAAACAAATATGCAAAACTTTTAACATCCTTGTTAAACTTTAAACTAAAAGTGATTCTGAGATACTTCGTAAATGAACATTCGGCAAAACAACCATGAAGTTCACATCATTACTTTAACAGCCAGTACTGTCGCGACATGACATCATGACTTTGCGTAAACATACACGCCACTTTCCTAAAGCCAAATGGCGTGTTATCTGTACGCATTTTGAGCTTTCCACGTGTATGTCTACGCTGTATACAGCGGACGTAAACATCCGCGTCGCTACGTGGCGTGTTATCGCGAGAACGTGCCGTACTAGCGCGAGAATGTCACACGCGTGTTAAAAAAGAAAAAAAAAGGTTGGGTTTAGAGGAAAAGAACATTGGGAAAGGTTTAGTTACACACAGCAAAAACAACGGTGACCAACGTCACACGCTGTCACACGGTTTGGTTGGGAAAGAAACATTGGGGAAGGGTTAAAAAAAAGAATTTGACAAACGGCTGTTTTTTTCACACGTAATGTAGGTCAATGGCGGCCGAACGGCGTTGATAAACACGCCAAAAAGCGATTATGCGTCTTGATAACACGCAAAAACGGCATACGAATTGGCGTGTCATACATACGCCACTTTATGAGATCAGCTGTCCACTCACTGGCCCTCATTTATGAAATATGCGTACGACCTAAAACAGGCGTAGAGCGGGCGTACCGTACACGGCAGAAAAAGTCTGCCACCTTGTTTTAGCCTGGGGGGTTCTGCACATTATCGCGCAGGAAAACAGGGTGCCATAAATGTAGTGATGGGGCCAGATGACCCGATGCCCAGAGAGCAGTGTCCAGCACAGCCCCAACTGGGGCTATACGAAGGAGACAGGATATTAATCCACGCTTTTAAAAAGGTATAGTGTTATGTTTGGTAATGATACTCCATACAGGAAACATGACGATGCACGACATTTTTATTTATTCGTCAGGTTTTCGGTTCTCTTTTAAAGTGTCATTAATGACCACAAGTGAACGATTTATTTCTGCCATTGACCGAGTTATTTCGGCTTGTTTTTCCAGCCCCTCTGCTGACAGGAGACAGGGTCAGGGTGGTGGTCCAGCACGGGGGGGGGGCGGAGGACACGCGCTCTCCCTCACAGCTGTTGCCTGGTTCTGACTCATGAAAAAAAACATGAGTCAAATAAAAGACACTGCATAAACTCCGCTACTGTGTGTTTATTTAAATATAACTAACTGTAGGCCTAAGAGATTGCAATATAAGCCTGTATATTACTATTGAGTGACCAGATTTCCTGGAACTAAAAGCGGGACACTTTGCACGTGACCGTAGCGCTCGTGCACACACACGCTTTTTAACGTGAACGTGTGCCAGCCCAGGTCAGACATGGACACAGACAGATTAGACACCATTTTGCCAACAGCACACGTAGGCCTACTGCTCCCAACATAATGGGGGTATCTCAGTTAATAATTATGAATGTCTTTGGTATGTAGCCTACATATCTAAGAAATATTAAAAGACACTGAGTGAGTTTCGTGTGGGACCAACTTTATTTTTCAGAATTAAAGCTATCTTTTGGAAAATGCATCCACTGAACTTGTGAGAAACTTTGTGAAAGGGTGTTTTTCATTGCATGGCACTAAACGTATTATTTGGAACTGCTGCCACAGGCTTGAACTAAAGTTATGGTAACACTTTACGGTAAGGGTACATGAATTATGAATTCATGCATGAATTAATTTATGATTTGTGCATTACTTCATTCCTTAATATCTTATGAATCATCAGGAATTGTCATGAGTTCACAGCCTCTCATTCATGACCTCATGCATGAACACCACATCAACCAAAGCATTAGGTAAGGTGGGTACATTATGCACAGGTTGTGACAATAAATCAATAATCACAATCAGCTTAATAAATCATAATTCATAATGATGTACCCCACCTTACCTAATGCTTTAGTTGTGTTGTTCGTGTATGAGGTCACGAATAACAGAGCAACACATCAATTCCTGATGATTCATGGGATATTAAGGAATGCAGTAACACAAATCATTAATTACATAATGCATAATAATACAGCCTACATCAATTAATTCATGCATGAATTCATGATAATTCATGTCCCTTACTGTAAAGTGTTACCAGTGTTAGTCTATTGGAAACATTCATTCCATTTATTTGTTGGAGGGGAGAATTTGCTCAAGAATCAGTTTGTCGGCTGAAAGCCTGCTGTGAAATTGCGCACAGGTGTCAGCAAAATTGGCCCGTGTGACGAGTAGCGTCTTTAAGGTGGGAATGGTCATGCGGTTCCTCTCGTCAGTCCATGTGTTGTTCATGAGCGAAAAGATCCGCTCAACGGCAGCATGTGTGCCCGGTAGACACATGGCGAACTGAGAAAGGAGACCTACATTTTTGAACGGAATCTCCCTGCTTTTGAAATGCGCGAACATTTCCACCCAGCGCTCGTCCGCTGACTTTCCAGCGGACCTGGAGGGCCTGGTTAAAACGAGGCAGATAACAAGAGGCATTGCGACGATGTTTACAAATTATTATTACCGTATTTTCCGCACTATGAGGCGCACCGGATTATAAGGCGCACCTTCAATGAACGGCCTATTTTAGAACTTTTTTCATATATAGGGCGCACCGGATTATAAGGGGCATAGAATAGAAGATACTGCAGTCAAACGTTTGACTGGGGTTGCGTTATGCATCCACTAGATGGAGCTGTGCTAAAGGGAATGTCAACAAAACTGTCAGATAAAGTCAAACTTTATGAAGCGTTCTGACAACTCCGTTCACTCCCTCCTTATAACATTTAAATCTAAGTGGTCCGATTAAATAGCGATCGTCTCAACGTGGTCCCTGACATGTTGTCATTGGCTTGTCCGCTACCAATCGAAATCTTAGAAGCTAGGGAATACGATGACGCCCACATCGATCATGTAGCAAGCTGGGCAGAGAAGCTAGCGACGATGACAAGTGCGGAAATGGAAAACGCGTTTTTCCGTTGTGATTCGGCCAGAAACTTCAACATTGTGAGGCGAACAGATCGTTTTGGAATATAAAGCTTGGATATTACATTTCCTTGGACTTTTGTGGATTTATGAAAATCAAGTTTTGGCCAAAATACCACTTTGTTGCTGAGAGGACAACGAAATCAGGTATGGATGCACTCTCGACAGCTGCGCAGATTAAGGCTAAATTGTTTTATTGTAAATTGTTTACTTTGTAACAGTTGTGTAACTGCTATAAATCATCGTATGCTTTGTATGTGGGCTTAAGTTAATCATTAGAGGCTAAGCTTTCAATTGGTGTGTCGCATGGCTGTATATTTTGAAGATTTAATGCTTTAAAGTTATAAAAACGCGAATGAGTGGAAGTTTTATCGAGGTTACAGCGACGCAGTGTCCCGTCAACGGGGCAGTGATCCGAGAGGTTGATCCATATATAAGGCGCTCCGGATTATAAAGCGCACTGTCGTTTTTTGAGAAAATTAAAGGCTTTTAAGTGCGCCTTATAGTGCGGAAAATACGGTATACATTGTAACGCTGGCTGCACCGATTATGCAGACGCAGACCGCTACGACTGACTGGACGCTTTATTAGTCTTTCTACATGGGTTTAGTTAATGATCGGGCTATAATAAGTCCACGTCGGCTATGTAATCGCTGACAACCGGGACAATTGCATAGTGGTTGGTGTAAACCGGGACATTTTAGCGTGCGGACAGGCTTCTGTCGGGACTCGGAACACGCAACTCAGAATTGGGTCTAGTCACCCTACATTAGGACTATAGCATACATATGTCAAGGATGTATAAATTAAATAAACTTCAGCTGGAGTCCGATTTACTACGGCAACACTGTTGACCGCATCAGTGATCTCTTTCCATTCCACATTCTTTCTACAGCCTTTAATAACAGTTTTTTGCCAAATAGTAAACACGTTGGTGCAAATGAGATATCAGGGTTTCAATCTCCACCTCTGAAAAGTGCCGCTCCTCAGCGTCTCGCCATGCCGTAAACTGTAGGGGCGAGGCCTCAAAACCGACAATATATTGGGGCGTGATATTTAAATTGCGGTCATTTCCGGCCGCTGCATTTCTCAACGTACGACCATTCTTACGCTCCGATTGGTGCGATTTGAACGTTTCATGAATCACACGTGATGCCCGTCGTTAGAGGATTTCTGCGCTGGTTTCTACGTTAGGTCGATAAATGAGGACCAATGTGAAACTCACATTCTCCCTTGATTTGGGAGATTACAAATGTTTTAAAGACATACTGTTAATAACAGACGTAATAGTTATACAGTCCTTCCAGAAAAATGCGTGAGTTTTTTTGTGATTGTTGCGGGCAAAAATCCTTGATTATGCGGCACGTTTCCTTAAAAAATGCGATGGAATATGCGGGAACTTGCAAAAACTGTGGTTTGATGAAAAAGAGAAAAAAAGTGATTCCCCCAACATCCTGCTTTACAATGATGTCCATGTAGCGTAATTACCTCACTTCATAACGTTCCCATGGTAACAGGGGAAAATGGCTGCTCTTGTGTGAAGTAAGCGCAAAATTTTTCAACTTTCTGCTAAGATATATTACGGGACTTTTTTGCAACGAAAATGCGGGGATTATGAAATCATGCAAGCCCCGCATATTTTGCGTGTAAATCTGCAATTTATGCGGCGAAAGTGCGGCGTATTTGAAAAAAATGCGGCCCCCGCATAAATATGCGGCCTTTGGCTGATTATGCATTGAATTATGCCATCGCATAATCACGTTTTTCTGGAGGGACTGGTTATACGAAGAGAAACTTTACATTAAGATCTTTACATCTCATCTTTGTTAATATTTAACATTCAGTAACAGAGATGTCACTACTGCAAAAGTATTTCATTCAGTTAAACACGTCTCTACCAGAGTTTCAGCTCGATGGTTTCTCCTGTCTGTGGTGATCCTCAGGTCACTTTTCCCACAATTGCTGCAAAAATGTTGCTCCTCACGTCTGAAGGTTCTGGTCAGTTTTGACTATGAACCACTAGAACTTTATTGTCAAAAACGGTGATCGATTTTAGATTTAGATTTCATCCTCTGTGGGTTCTCATATGCCTTAATAAGTCTGAACCGTCACAGAATCCTTTCCTGCAGGTCTTGCAAACGTACGGCTTCTCACCTGTGTGGGCTCTTCTTATGTGGACCGACAAGTTACTATTTTGCCCAAACTCTTTTCCACATGTTTTGCAAACATACGGCTTCTCACCTGTGTGAGTTCTCATATGCTTTAATAAGTCTGAGGCGACGCAGAATCTTTTCCTGCAGGTCTTGCAAACGTACGGCTTCTCATCGGTGTGGGCTCGTCTCATGTGAGCCAACAAGTTACTATTATAGCCAAACTCTTTTCCGCATGTTTTGCAAGAATATAGCTTCTCGCCTGTGTGAGTTCTGGTATGCTTTAATAAGTCTGAAGCGTCACAGAATCTTTTCCCGCAGGTCTTGCAAACGTACGGCTTCTCACCTGTGTGGGCTCTTCTCACGTGGACCAACAACTCACTGTTTTTTCTGAAATCTTTCCCACACGTTTTACAAGAATACGGCTTCTCACCTGTGTGGACTCTCAGGTGTCTCTGCAATGCGGATTTAAACTTCAAGTCTTTCCCACATGTGTCACATATGGACGACTTTTTACCAGTTTGAGTATTAGGGGGAATCTCTGACAGGTTACTGTTGTCTACGTTGTTGCTGGGACTTCTGCTCTTGCCTCGTCTCTGCTTTGGTTCTGGCTCTGCATTTCTAGTTGATCCCGAGTCTCCACGCTTGCCTCCTTTCTGATCTCGGCTCTCAGCTTCATGAGAGTTGTGAGAGAGGAGCTGGTGGTCACCGTTTGCTTCTGATTCCACAGAGGTTATAACGGGCATGTTGGCTACAGACTCTTTCTCCGCTGCACTTAGAGTGCCATCATCAGGATTGAAGTTCAGAGTCTGACCTTCACTGTGGTCCCTTTCTTCATAAGTAGGAGTCAACGTAAAGGCATCAGTCTCCTGCTTCAGTACAAGCTCCTTTCCCTCCTGACTGGTGCACAGTTCCTCCTGTTCTTCTTTAATCTGTGGAGGCTCTGGGTCCTCTTGGTCCAGACGGGAGTTCCTCTCCTGAATACAGAGCTGCTGGTCAGAGAGAACCTCCTCCTCCTTACAGACATGTTGCTGTGGGAGCTCTGCAGGGACAGACAACAAAAGAAATAGAATACTACGGTTATTGGAGAAAAGAAGAGAACACTAGTTCTCTTTTTCTTGAGACCACAGACTGTAGAAATGATGAACGGAGCTTCGGGCGGCTAAAAAGTGAAGCCAATGCTGAAGCTCATTAAAGCTGCATTCTATCTTACTTCCAGCAGGGGGCGACTCCACTGGCTCCAAAAATAAGTCTGATCTGAAGAGAAGACGACCCTACTTCACACTTAATTTACAACCTTTTCATAATGAGTTTATGGTCTCAATCGCTAGTTTCAAATCTTCGTCAATACGGCAGCATGATGTTCATTTAGTAAATTACGGTCCTATTTATTTAGAAATAGATGATAAAGCAGGGGATGATTTGGGGCCTGGCTACGCAGCCACCTGTCAATCAGGACAGAGGCTTAGGCTGCGTTTAGACTAGACCGCACAATGCAGCTTCATTTCACAGAGAAAGAAAGAGAAGGACGGGCTGTGCTTCGTTGTTTGGCAAACAGTCAGCTGCCGCACAAACTCCTCGGCAGTTCGGTGCTTGCGTTTGTTTTTTTTACCCTGATAGTGTTTCAAAACTTTCTTGTGGCAGCGATAGAGGCAGTGATGTTTCCTGTTCTCACACTGCCTCAAAACGGACTGACAAGTCTGATCTCCGCTTACATGATAGGCCACCGCAGCGTGACGCAGGGGTCGCATTTCTCTTTCTGAATGCACGCTTAGCGATGCGAACCATGGCACTGTGTGCATTAAAATAGACCTGACCTTGTTTTTGGGTGCTGTCCGTGTTTTCAACCTAAACTTTGACCCTCTCACTGGGTTTTCACTTAATCAAAGTTAATTGGAAAAATGTTAAAAAAAAGTATGTCTTGTTCAGAATTCGGTAGCACCTTGCCAACCAAACTAGCCAGTGCTAGCATTAGCTGGTAATTTTAATTTAAGGGAAAGTTTGCAGATTTTCTATGTATGTACTTTCATACAAGCTGATGAACAGCAGTTCCCGGAGGTCCGCATTTACCCCCAGGTAAAACAAACCAGAGACCTGGGGCATTTAATAGATTTAGAAGGCTATATATTTACAATATACAGAGGGTTTCTGAGCAATTACCAGAACAGACTGATTGTTTATGTATTGTCCAAGTCTTGTTTGTACTGTCTATATTGTTGTTTTCAGTTGTCTGTATCGGTCTAGCCCACGCTAATGTCTAATGTCTACTAAATGTTTTTGTCCTTATGTGTCAAAACTGTATTGTTGTCTTAGCTGTCTGTATCTGTCTAGAATGAAGACAGATTCAGCAACTGCACGGCCTATTTCTCGCTTAAAACATTTTCAGAAACACGTTTCGGTGAACTGTTTTTGTAAAATACGAGATCGTATTCTGAACGAGCCGCCCGTTAAGCTCTGTTGTGAAATCCGGGAGAAGCCAGACCCATGTGACGCGTTCGTCCAATCACCTGCCGGTCGACGTCCCTGGTCCCTCCCCTTTCCGCTGCGTAGTCAAGATGGCGCCCATTTAGTGCGCGTAGTGTCCATCGTTCCACACTGAACTTTTTGACCGTTTTTTAAGGGGTCATCCAGGTACTTTCAGTGCACTGACTTTTTGCGTTATTTACACTATATACTAAGTGCTTGAAGTGTGCAAGTAGGCGGTTTGAGACACAGCCAATGTTACTTTTAACTTTCCTGTATAATAAATGAAAAGAAAGACGGGTGTAGAGAAGTGTATAGCACAGAATATACAGTACAGGCCAAAAGTTTGGACACACCTTCTCATTCAATGTGTTTCTTTATTTTCCTGACTATTTACATTGTAGATTCTCACTGAAGGCATCAAAACTATGAATGAACACATATGGAATTATGTACTTAACAAAAAAGTGTGAAATAACTGAAAACATGTCTTATATTTTAGATTCTTCAAAGTAGCCACCCTTTGCTTTTTTTGATAACTATGCAAACCCTTGGTGTTCTCTCAATGAGCTTCATGAGGTAGTCACCTGAAATGGTTTTACCTTCACAGGTGTGCTTTGTCAGGGTTAATTAGTGGAAGTTTTTCCCTTATTAATAAAAAAGGACCAGTTGTTGATGAGTTATAACTTGGGGCCCTCCAGTTTGGGAACCACTGTCGTCAGGGTTAATTTACAAAAGGATTAGGTGTTTAAAACTCTTCACCACCGGTTCCCAACCTTTTTGGTCTGAGGTCCCCCCCACAGTCCTGTCAGATGAGCTCACGTACCCCTTCATCAATTCCCAAAGTATGCACTGAGGATGCTGTTGACAATAAAGTGCTATCTATCTATCTATCTATCTATCTATCTATCTATCTAGTATAATTATTCATTATATAAAAGTGGATACTGTTATTTTGTCATACTTTGTCCTACTACTATATCTACCTAAAGTGAGGCTGAATGTTTTAACCATTAATCCATTACTTTCAGCTAACCATTTAAGATGCTTATGCAGTACTTTCAGGTCAAAAGTAACTGTATTGTCCCAGAGGGGGCAATTGTTTGTACAGCCAGCAGACAGACATAAAGACAAGACACACAACAATACAGCAAAACATGAAATACTCACAGTATCTAAACCACAATAGTAAATAAAATCCATACATTTGAAACAGTTCTGGCAAATTGTTTAAAATGGAAATAGAAGTCGGGATCAAAGAGTTTCTGAGTCTATTAGACCTGCATCTGGGCATGGAGTACCAACGACCTGAGGGAAGTAACTTTAACTTAAACTGGCCGGACAAGGGGGTCAGCTGCAATGGATCGGGCCTTCTTTGCCACTCTGTTGGAGTAGATGTGGGAGAGAGTGGCTCAATAAAACATTCTCATAAAAGTGGGGTCGATGTTCAGGTCACTATTATAACCCTTTCTCCACTTCTTTTAGCTACTCATTAGAACTGTGTGGTACTACTTATTACCAGCTATTTATTTCTATCATTTATTCTTTATTTTTAGCTAAACTTCTGTGCTCGCTTGCTTACTAGTCTTCATTTACTCCTACATAACTGCAACCTCTATTGTTTACATGTTACAGCTGGAATATTCTATCAAATCATAATAAAAACATTTTTAATCAAATGAGTTAACCTGCTCTATGATCTTTCCACAAACCCCCTGGCAACAGCGTAACTAACCCTTGGTTGGGATTCAGTGTTCTACACAACAAAGGCTTGTAGCCAGGAGGGTAATTATATATATATATATATATATATATATATATATATATATATATATATATATATATATATATATATATTCATAAATCAGCTCATTGTGAGACCGAACAACCTTCCAAACACAAGGTAGGAGCTGCAATCACCTTTTGACAAGTGGAAAAGTGCATTTTATGGGTTATATTGCTCGTTTAAAAAGGTATATTATCAACAGTTAAAATGTTCTAGGTGGGATATCACCTCACTCGTTTTTTTTCGACGTTTTTGACGCCTTTGACGTTTGTTTTTGCTTTTTCCAACGTTATAAATTGTTAAATTTTTCTTCTACACATTTTCAGCGCTTATTTCTACGTCCCATATTTTCTGATATAAAACTAAAATTTGAAAACGGGTCAATTTGACCCGAAGTCAACAATTCATTTCCAAGGTAGGAGGATGGTTACAATCAGGGCACATCAGGGGGCTCCTGCAGACAGTAATCACCTGCTGGCACAACAGGGGCTCCGTACACACCTGTGGTTATAATAACCGTCATTAAAATAATTAGCGTGTAAACTCACCTATCCTGTGTAACTTGATTTCTGGTTTCCAAACGACATCCAACAGTCTGCGCTGCCGAGCTATCTCTTCCTCGTACTCGACGATAGTTTTTCCAACAGCTCTGAATATTTCTTCAGCAGCAGCAGTCAGTCTCTCGGTGACAAACTCTCTCAAACTCTCAACCGAAGACATTGTTCCAGCTGAAAGACCCCAGCTCATTCAACAGCAGCATGCAGCTAACGCTACGGTACGGGCGCTGCTGTTGTTTACTTCCTCTCGGTGTCACACTGATTAAGGTCCGACGGTGGAAGTAAGACCTTTTTTCGTTCCGCTTTCAACTGGTGGCTTTATATTCAATCGGGTGTGTTTAACATCAGCAGTAAGGATGTGCTTGGCGGTAAACTAAACTGGTTTTTTTTTCGCGTATTACATTTTTTGTTGCTTTTTTGAAATTTTTTAGGGACAATTTTTCAACGTTTTTTGTCACCTTTTTCCCTCCAAAGTTGTTGCCCCTTCTTTTCTTTTTTTTTTAGGGTTTTTCAGGGTTCAAACGTTTTGAAAAAACCTGGAAAAGTTATGGAATTTGAAAAAGGCAAATTCCAGGCCTGGAAAGGTTTTGGAAACAGAAAAAGACACACAAAGTTTTGGAAAAGTCATGGAATTTGTTTTAAACACAGCTTAATAATATGTCATTAATAAATGTATGTTCACATCGTCTTAACCTCAACGTTGCATTTGGGGAGCGATATTATGAATCCCACTATGAACCACATACATTGTCATTCATGTTATAGTTAAACCTCTGAGGGTAAACTTTAACACAGATTTTTATTCTGATTGTATAACGTCGACTGACATTTTCAGGAACACATGGTCATGGAAATTTGCCGAAAAGTAATGGAAAAGTAATGAAAAAGTATTGGTTAAAATGCGTATGAACCCTGTTTTTTTTTCTTTCATAATTTTTTTGATATTTTTGTCACTTTTGTTTCAATACAAAAGTGACAAAAATATCCCTAGATAGTTGGAGATCTAACTTTTGAATACAATTTGAATTTATTTACTTTGCAAGTACCTTTGTGTCTCTGAATTTCGTTGCACTTTTATGTTGCGATATAGGTCTTAAGTTTCATTCATAAAGGTCTTAAAAAGGTCTTAAAGTCTTAAATTTGACTTAGAGCGAATTATATTTGGACTAGCGACAGAAAGAACTACAACACCACGGAATTGAAAATAAACATTGTACAGTGCTGCGGGAGCATTTCAATGAAAAGGTTTAGACCCGTTTAAAGTGATTTAAAGCTTTAGTGAGTAACTTTTTGATATTAATGAACGTCCGTTACATTCAAGCCATTGCCAAATGAGTTGCTACAAAGCTATTTAAGACTCTCAGCTCCACACAACTCTCTCTGGATCTCTCAGTATGACTATGTTCAGAAGATTGTGGCGTCCGGCGACTTTCCCGCGCAGAAGCTCGAGTGAAGACGATGACCTCTTCTGAAGAGTCCACCATGTTATTTTAATCCTCCGTGTCCTCCTTGGTTACTAGCAGCTGCGTGGAGGAGGGGTGAGGGCGTGTGCAATCACGGAAGGCTTGTATCATGTGGGCGCGGCGACAATGTCATTACTTAGAATTCCTCATGGGGGCAACAGAAACTACGAACTATAGCTTTAAGACCTAGAACACAATTCTTGCGAATTTAAGTCTTTTTAAGGCCTAACATTTAGATTTTTCAAATTTTAGACTTCTTAAGTCCCCGCGGAAACCCTGTTGTATATGACCTGCCCTGGAACTAAAGCAGCTGGGACACTGAAGGCAATCAAAAAATTAATTTGATAGAAAGTACAAAACAAAAAGCTTTTATTTTAGAATCAATATTCATCTCAGTCGATTCAGAAGATGCATGTTTGTGCAATGAGACACATAAAGGACAGCAGGATTTCTTTTTTTTTTTTTTTTATGGACAGCCATTCCTAAAAAACTGAAATAAATACATATGTGTGTATAAAACATGCTCATTTCATGCTAACTGCAAAGGATGACTCATGAAGTGTGGGGTTTGTTTCACTTATGAACGGAGCAAATTAATTATAAAAATGCTGCGTTTTTCTTCGCAGATTTAACAATAAAATATATTTTATATGGACTTTTATTTCTTCCAAGAAACAACTGGGTTCTATTTATTTTCCTTTTTTCACAGAAATGGCTTTCCATTATATTCTAATCACCACCCAGCAAAACTACTATGTTAATTAAAGAAACAGGCACAATACAAGAATCACACATTGAATCACAGTAAAATCTTTCACAATTTGGCACAAATCTGTCACATCTGAACATAAATACACATCTACTCTAAAGTCAAAGATTAAATCTGACGTATTAGTGGTCAACACTTCCCCAGAAAGACTTTTTTTTCCTGCGGCTTTCTCTTACAAAACAGTTTTTAGGTTAACATTTCAGACTGAGTTTTCAATGCAAAGCAACAAGTGGATAAGCCAGAGATGTTCATCTTAAAATAGGAAGCTACAGGTGTTGTGCAGCCACACAGGAACCAGACTGACAAGTTTCCAGAAAAATCAACATTTTAAACGCCAGTCCCGCCTCAGAATGCTTGTCATGCCATTCAGTCTGGATAATTACGATCAATGTGTGCCCCAACATCATTTAGGTTTATATTAAAAAGGGGCTATAGTTCAATATTTGCCCTAAGAGTTAGATGAGAAGAGTTTCAATTAGCGTCACCTCTGGACAGAGCCCGGCTAGCTGGTTCCCGTTTTCCAGACCTTATGCCAAGTTTACCGCCGTCTGGCTGTAGCCTAATGTTAAATTTACCGGAAATATTTAAGAGGAGAGCTGCAACGAATAGTAGATTGATAGAAAATAATCGGCAACTATTCTGATAATCATTGAGGTAATTCTTTGATGCAAAAATGGCTGAGAACACGGGTTTCAGCCGCTCAAAGTTGGAGATTTCTTGCTTTTTTTTTTATTTATTGTAGGCCTATCATATTCAACTGGATATCTTTTGGCTTTGGACAAAAAAAGACATTTGCAGAGGCGTTTGCATGTGTCCAACACCCTGATGGCAGTTTAAACATCATTCAGTTGTTTCTTAAAGGGTAACTAACAGTTTTTTTTCCAACCTGGACTCTATTTTCCTATTTTTTGTGTCTAGGTAACTGATGGGAACAACAATCGCGCGTTCGCTAAACCCACCAGACTTCATGTGAAATAACAGTAATTTTAGCATCGTAAAATACACTTAATTCAAAGTCGACAGAAACTAAATACAACTATGAAAAGCAGTTTTGGATCGGCTTTCCACTTTTCCAACCATCACAACTCTAGTGTTGGCTGAAATAAACACATAGTTTACTGATGTACATGTGAAAATAGGTTGGCTCCATACACGCTAAAAGTACTGTTTTTTTAAAATGTAGTCTGGTAGGTTTAGTGCCAGCAACTTCAGAGCTGTTTCTGGTTAAACAGAAAGGTCTCAAAGAGGTTTTCAGAGGTCTATCTCTGTAGGGATCCTTTCCATAATGTTGTCAGACACTTACAATAATAATCTGAGTCTGTCAGCGGCAGAACAAGCACTTTTGTGAAGGTAAATACAAGCTGGACAATCGCCCTATTAACTTACACTGAAGCTTGTTTCGCCGCTGCCAACTGCAGCGATCTCGCCTAATACTGGACCAATGAGATTGTTGTTCCCATCAGTCACTTAGACACAAAAACATAGAAAAATAGGGTCCAGGTTGAAAAAAACGGTAGTTACTCTTTGAGGGGCGAGTTCAACATTCTCCCTAAGAGTTAGATGACAAGAGTTTAAATTAGTGAAAGGTGCTGAAAGGCCGGTTTTATCACCTCTGCACAGAGCCAGGGTAGCTGGTTTCCTGTCTCCAGCCCTTATGTCAAGTTAACCTGTATCTGGCTGTAGTAATGATTAGTCGACTAATCGGTTAGTCGATCGATAGAAAAATAATCAGCAACCATTTTGATAATCGATAAATTGTTAAGGCAATTTTTCATGCAAAAATGGCCCAACATTTTTTTTATTTTTTATTTAGGCCTCTCAAATATGGAGATTTCCTGATTTTTATCCATTTTATATCATATTAAACTAAATATCTTTGGGTTTTGGACAAAAGACATTTAAAAACATCACATTGGACTTTGAGAAACTGATCGACATTTTATAGACGGAACGATAAATAGAGAAAAATAACCGTTAGATGCAGCCCAATTTTTGAGTGTGGTTTCGATCTTCTCGTCTAACTCTCAGCAAGTAAGCAAGTTTTTCCAAAACTATTGCTTCAAGCACAGAGGTTCATTTATCATGTTAAAGTGGTTGAGCACTGTGCTCGCATCTCATTTGGAAAAATGTCGTTACATTCATCTGGCCAACACCATGTGGTTATATATCCCACTGGGATACTTTAGTACGTCTAAACCCTTGATATTTATATATTTCATCTTTAAAACAACCTCAAAGTAATTGTACACAAAGATTCAGATGGCTTATTTAGTGCGCAGTGCAATCACTAAACGTACTGTACAAACAACGCTTATATTATTTTTATCTGCTACTGAAATATCCTGAGTCCGGACCTTAATCAGGTCTAATTACAAGATCGCCTTAAAAGTGGAATTACGACACAAGTGCCAAAAACAGCATGCTTATTTTTTACCTTCACTGCATTTCACTAGTTCCCTCAATAAGGCAACAGAGTAATCTGCATAGTCATATGATGAGCATCTACGGGTATAAAAGAGAAGAATGTCTGTTTAGCAAAAGGGTGAAATCAACGCCGAAATATCTAACGCCAGAATCCGTTCACTTTCTTCTCACATAGCACATAGCTCTGTGTGGTCAGCAGCGCGAGGCTCAATGGCTTCGAGAGAGAGAGAGTCGAGATTACATCTGAAAGAAAAAAAGATCATTCAAAACTCACAAAATATTTAATAATAATGTATTTTAATTTCATAAAACGGGGGGGGTTGGTTCCTCATTCCAACAGCTTACATGCTGCTCCAGCTTCTGGTATCCTGTTGATTTAGGTCGACGCGTAGATTTGGATTTCTTCCCCTCCAAAAGAAAAGCAAGTATCTGGGGGGGGGGGGAAAGATAAATTTTTTTATTTTATTCATAAAAACACAAAAAGACACACACACAAAGAGAGAGAGACACACACACACACACAAAGAGAGAGAGACAGACCTACATACACACACAAGAGAGAGAGAAAAAAAAAAAAAAAAAAAAAAGAGACAGACCTACATACACACAGAGAGATAGAGACACATACACACAGAGAGAGAAAAAAAAAAAAAAAAAAAAAAAAAAAAAATGTTTTTAATATATCCTAGGCTATTTCAGATAACTTTCATTTATGTGTTGCAGCTTTATATTAGGAAACCCTGTCTTTGCATTTTATTTTAATCACAATCTGTTTTAATAAAAGAGCTTGTGAAAAGTGGCTTTGACTTAAAACTGAACATTTAGCCCACTTTGTTAAAAAAAAAAATAAATAAAAAAATACAGAGCTATATATCGTGTATCGCCATTCAGCGCTAATGGCGACGCGAGGAAAAATTTGGGTGCACCTAAATTTTGTGCTGGTGCACCTAAATAAAAAAAAAAAGTTAGGTGCACCAGTGCAACCAAGGCAAAAAGTTAGTCTGGAGCCCTGAATCACAATCGTCTTGGGCAGCGCTAAGCGACGGACTTAATGGCGGTGGCCTGACAAAACAGTCTGTGTTGGTGGAACAGGTGTACGTTCAAAAGTTGTTTCAGCCGCTGCGTCCGGAGATTAGTGACGCCCAAGACGACAGAGCGTTTAAAAAAAATCTATAAAAAATAATGCATCCCAGAGCGGGTTTTTTTCCCCTTCTCCTATCCCAGAATGCATCTGTGGTGTAGCCAGACTTTACTCCTCAGCGTTGTGGAGATAGAGGTCTGGCAATGCGAGACTAGTTCAAACTAGGGCTGGGCGATATGGAGAAAATCAAATATCACGATATCGTTGACCAAATACCTCGGTATCGATACCACAACGATATTGTAGTGTTGACTATTGGTGCTTTCACAAAATATTTACACAATGACATTTTTGATAAATAATCATCAGTAATGTGGATATAATGACTAAGTTGGAAAAGGCGAATAACAGAACAGTTACAACAGTCTGGTAAGTTCAGAAAAGTACATCACTTTACTGTAACGCAGCCTTTAAAACCAGGGAAAGACACGATATATATACATATCACGATATTCAAAATCTAAGACGATATCTAGTCTCATATCACGATATCGATATAATATTGATATATTGCCCAGCCCTAGTTGAAACACAGGAGTAGGCTTCAGTACCTTGCGCTTGTTGTGGTAAGCGATGTAAACCACCGCTACCAGCACAGCCGTACAGACCAGGTAGGCAAAGAAGTGACTGCTTTCTGCCTCGTCCTTTAAATCTGACGGGTCATACGGGCTTCTCCCTCCTGCTTCTCCATTTCTGGAGTCCTCTTCTTTGAGGTTGTACTCCTTGGAGTTGTCTCCTTCAGTCTTGTCCTCAACGCCTTTGTCTCCTTCTGTCTTGTCCTCATTGCCTTTGTCTCCTTCAGTCTTGTCCTCAACGCCTTTGTCTCCTTCTGTCTTGTCCTCAACGCCTTTGTCTCCTTCTGTCTTGTCCTCATTGCCTTTGTCTCCTTCTGTCTTGTCCTCATCGCCTTTGTCTCCTTCTGTCTTGTACTCATTGCTTTTGTCTCCTTCTGTCTTGTACTCATTGCCTTTGTCTCCTTCTGTCTTGTCCTCAACGCCTTTGTCTCCTTCTGTCTTGTCCTCAACGCCTTTGTCTCCTTCTGTCTTGTCCTCATTGCCTTTGTCTCCTTCTGTCTTGTCCTCATTGCCTTTGTCTCCTTCTGTCTTGTCCTCATGGCCTTTGTCTCCTTCTGTCTTGTCCTCACCGTCTCCTTCCATCTCGTCCTTCTTGGCGTTGTCTCCTTCTGGCTCCTCGTCTTTCCCTCCAGACTCTGCAGGCGTCCGTGCATTGTTATCCGCGGTAGCTGCAGATTGTGCTGTTGCATCCCCTGCGCCGGCTGTCAGCGTGCTTGCGGGCTCCTTGGTTGTCCCAACCTTCGTCTCTTTGTCAGAGGGACTTTTTGGATCGGCTGGCGAAAAAGGCACCAAATTATTCACATTTTTTGCTTTGTTGCCGCCATCTTCCCCAGGACTTTCCAGACTTGGTGTCTTTGCTAGCCCTTGCTTAGTGACTTCCGGGTCTGGTATGCCGGTTATCTTTTTTGCTTCTGACTTGACTTCAGGAGCTGGCGATTTGGTCAGATCTGGTACGTTGACCCCTACTCTCTTTCCTGTAGAACTCCCATCAGTTTCCTCCATTTCTTTATTATCTAACTGATCTGGTTTGCTTTCCTTGAGGGGTGAATCTGGGTTCTTGGGAGAGTTTGCTGGAGCCCCTGTAAATAAAGACAAAATAAAATGTAACCAGCAGAACACAGGGCATGGTGACAATAACACACAATCAGAGAATATAATGCCATCTTACAATTAGGGCTGGGTATCGTTAAAAAAAAAGAAAAAAGTCCATACCGATTAGGACTGCACGATGTGAGGAAAATATCTAATTGCGATTATTTTGACTGATATTACGATTGCTATATGATCCACGATATTGGAAGGAATTTTTTATTTTTTTTTCCTAGAAAAATATTAAAATTAAAAATTAAATGATTATAATGGGATTTTTTTTTCAAGGACCTGTACAAAACAAGGAATATTTTCTTTAGTCTGTAGGATACAATTTGTAGACTGGAGCACCACAATACTTCTAACTTAGTCTAATTCTTTTTACTTGATGTGTGTGACGTCACCCATTGGTTTGTGGAGATCTGCCATCTGTCGTCGAGTTTGCCGTTACGGGCGCAGCCATCCTGGTTGCCGATGTGACGATTTTAGACGAGAGGGAGGAGTGAGGGAGGAGCCCTTTACACTCTACGTCACACACGTTCACTGGCAATCACATCATAGCCACGCCCTAAAACACCCCCTGCTTTATCGCCGATTTTAAAATCAACGAGACCAGAATTAAAAAAATTAACATAATTCGTTCATGAGTCCCGTCTCTGTAATGTAGAGTTTTTCCTGCGTGTCTCTACTACATGTAACGTTAGACAGCCAATCACAGACATTATTAGATCTTGGTAGAAGCATGCTGCGTGCTTATTGGCTCACTGACGCTGATGAGATTTCCTACTTAGGCATTGAATGACGAGGTATTTTTCGATACTCGAAACTAAGGAGGCAGCCAGCCCTACTTATAATAAATGCCTAAAAGAATCTAGACACATCCGTATGTGTATTCAATGTATTCATTACTGTTCCTTCTTTGTTTCCACTGCAAATTTTTAAATATCAGTTACCACTAGAGCTGCAAAGATTGATAAAGATTTTAACATTTTGAAGCTAACAATCATTTACTCTAAAAAGGGAATAAATTAGAGCTGCGAAGATTATTCGATTAGTTGTCAACTATTAAATGAATCTCCAGCTACGTTGACTATGTTGTTATTTTTCTGTCCGAGCCCGGCCCGCGTCCGACAGAGCAGTAACCGAACCCGGCCCGATCCCGACAGGCATTAAGATATTTATGTCCGAGGCCGACCCGAGCCCGACACAGTTAAAATCTCATTTTTTTCTCATACTAATGACACATGCACGTTTGTTTGTGTGGAAATACCAGTTTTATTAAGCAGCTGTAGAAGGCATTCGGAAATGTCAACAGATGACCGCATCAGCGCACACGGGGCAACAAGCGCACGTTAACACAGGCGCGCACTTACATAATAAGCCGTTTCAATGCCTTATCGCGCTGATGTGACCGAGCCCACCCGAACCCGAACATCATTTCTAAATATCTGTCCAAACCCGGCCCGGCCCAACGGGCTCGGTTCAGGTATCCATCCTCTAATGTGGATAACCAATATTAGTGCTGATTATAATACAGGAAAAGGGCCATTGAAAAAAAGTGTCAACCAATGGAAGTTCATGCATTAGAATGTACAGGTATAGGCGTAGATATCGGGGGAGGATGCAGGGGATATGTCCCCACACCTCCCTGCCAATATGGTCCCCCTAAAAAAAATATGAAATATGACCGACAACCCACTCCCCTAAAGAGGTAAAAAAACAAAAAAACAACTGTTAAAAAAAAAATAGGTCTCATTCTCTAACAGATTTCTTGTTGTAGATGTTCATGATTCTTACATAAAAACATCTCGTGGGATGTTTTTTTTATTTACATGACGAAAGACTTTTCTTTTTACATTAATAAAAACACATTTGCACCATAAATTGATGCATAAAAAAAATTCACCAGAATGCAGGAAAGTAAGTGTTTGCGCTCAAAATTTGAACCCTTACGGTTACAATGTGTCCCCTCCGATGTTGAAACAAACCCTACACCCTTGTGTAAAGGTTTACTTAATGAAGTGGCCACAGATAATAGATTTGTCACATGCACATTGATCTGTAATGTGTATTTGCATCAAAGTCCCAGGAAGTGCATAATTAAAGTACTATCTATCTATCTATCTATCTATCTATCTATCTATCTATCTATCTATCTATCTATCTATATATATATATATATATATATATATATATATATATATATATATATATATATATATATATATATATAGGCGGAGCGCGGCTCTGATATTTGCACTGGCTGGTGTGTAAACAGTATCGCCGGATTTGCGTGTCAGTTAGAGGGTCTGGCACGCCACACCCTCATCTGCTGATTTATGCATCCTGTCGCTAAGGTCCCCTTGAGTACAGAGCACACAACAGGCTAAACACAGCAGCTTCATTACACACCCAGACAACCAGTACTCCTATTTAATTTCAAATATCAGCTTATCAAATGATCAACTGACATGCAGAAACCCAGGGACCTCTGGGCCCACGGGGCAGTTCCCCTCCTGCTTTGCGTGGTATATAATCCAGCCATGATCAGGAGGTGTATGAATCGAACGTACTGGACACAGTAGGTCACAAACATAGACCGATTCATGCCACTTTATTTTCACCATTCATCGGGTTTTTCACCTGTAATATCTACATTTTGCAATTCATATCTTTACAAAGGTTTTGTTCTCAGACTCTGAGCCAGAAATCTCCACTTTAGTAGCACTTACACACACCACACTTTCCAATGTCATTCCTACCTCTGTTCTGAAGCTTTTTACACAGGGCTTTGTTCATGTATATCATTCACAGTCTGATTTATTAGGGGTGGAATGGTTCATGTATTCGTACATTGAACCGAAACAGTACGGGCGTCACGGTTCGGTGCATGAATTTACACGGAGAATACACGGTTTAAAAATAAATCAAACTTGCGTGCAAATTAATTAATGTAATGTGGAACTACAGTTAGATACGCGGGTTCTTCAGGGACACCTAATCTGTAGCCCCGCCTTAGCTCTGAAGCTCTGATTGGCGCGCCGCCTACGTAGCCGCGCTCCGCCTATGTATGCAGTTTTAGTGAGTCAGAGATAGCAGCACTAAGGACGAGTATGGCGAGTGGTGGCGACCCACAAGAGTTAGAGGACCTGCCGGCCTCTTTAAGATCGCAAATTTGGGAAAACTTTGGTTTCCCAGTCAGTTCCAGTAGTACAGGCGAGAGAGTGGTGGATAAGACTGCTGTTGTAGATTAGTGTTACGTTTCCAGCATCGCGGCTACGAACCGTAACGTTAGTTGGGAGAGACGCCTTGTTTCTTTAGTCTAACTAGCTTTAACCAGGCAGGGAGCAGCTTTCTGAGGGGAAAAATGGCCAGGAGACGTCGTGATAACGTTGCATTAATCGAGTGATTTAGTTCGTCATTACAGAGAAGAGAGATGCTGTATTTTCAGTAGGGATGGGCATGATTAATCGAAAATTGATCATTAAGAATTTCGTCGATCGCTTTAATTTGTTATTGATTAAACTAATGCAGGTTGCGTTGCGTAGTCGGAGTCTTGAAGCAATGAAATTAATTTCACTGTGTGGCAGCAATTAAACATTTTACCACCCGGGGGCAATATTTAACGCCATACTCAGTTACCTGCGAGTTTGTGTTTTGATTTCAAAAGTAATCATGAAGAGGACACGGCATAAAAAACGGTTTAGTTCACCGCAAACACTGCGATGCCGTGTATAAGTACAACACAGCCACAACTAGGGCTGGGCGATATGGAGAAAATCAGATATCACGATATTGTGGACCAAATACCTCAATATCGATATTGCGGCGATATTCTAGGGTTGACAATTGGCGCTTAACAAAATATCTTCACGCTTAGATTTTAGATAAATAATCATCAGTAATGTGGATATAATGTCTAAGTGGGGAAAAGGCAAATAACAGAACAGCTACAACAGTCTGGTAAGTTCAGACAAGTACATCACTTTACTGTAATGCAGCCTTTAAAACCAGGAAAAGACCACACTTATGTCATATCACGATATTACGATATCCAAAATCTAAGACAATATCTAGTCTCATATCACAAGATCGATATATCGATATATTGCCCAGCCCTAGCCACGACTCAAATGATGTACCACTTAAACAAAGTGCATCCGACCCTGGTTTAATGTCGGTGGCGGTGCATCCTGCTCTCAGTCTCAACTTAGCATCAAGTCGGCGTTAGCACGGAGGAGCTGCGATGCACAACTGGTGAGCTTGTGTCATTCGCCCCCATGATCTCATCAATGCTGGACCCTCGTCACAAGCACCCAGGCTTTCTTACACCAACACAGAGACCGGCTGCTAATGCGAAACTGGTTGAACTGGGAGAGGCAGTGGAGACCGGTAGGGCGGCTATCCCACAGGCTGGGGGGAGACAAGGCCGCGTTGTCTGACACGGACGAGGGGAGTGCAAACACTGGAGTGGCGGCCTCCCAGTCCTCTGCTATGACACAACTCCTTGGGCAGCACTATACCACTCAATGAGAGGTTGGCATCGAAGCAGAACTTCAGGACTTTGTGAGGGAGACTCCCCCACCCCTGGATTGCACCCCTACACACTGGTGGAAAGTGAACGGAATAAGGTCCCCCGGGCTGGCCAAGTTAGCGCGGAGGTACCTTTGCATCCCGGCAAAGTCAGTCCCCTCAGAGGGGGTGTTTTTCGGCAGCTGGACTGACGGTCACCAGGTTGCGATCGCGTCTGACCACAGATCACCACAGATCATCATCATGCTTATCTTTCTCAACAAAAATCAGTAGACTGGTGCAGAAGTTGTATGTGAGTTACTAGTTATTTTTTATGAGGCTTTGTTAAGTAGCCTAATTAATTGTTAGGTAGGCTAATCTCTCTCACCCGCTTTCTCGACTCTGTGCCTTGGATAGTTTTGAGTTACATTTTGACAAAACCTGTCAGATCTAAGTTTTATATATGTTGCAATTTTTGTTTTTTTTTTTTTTTTTTTTTTTTTTCGCGCAGGTTCTGCTGCTTTAGAGCACAGCAGCGCATATATCTTCAAGTTTAGCCTCACCGAACGTCCAGTTTAACTGCCACAAGTTGTTCTTCTTGTAATAAAGATCTTATCGAGGAAAAACACGCTGTATTTTTGTATTTTCATTGCATTTTTTTTATTTATAAAAAGTTAAATAATGAATTTTAATATAAAAATATGAATGATTAATCGATAGTCGATCGTTATTTCTCCCGACGATCGACTAAGAAAATTTAATCGAATGCCCAGCCCTAATTTTCAGTTTTATAGCTGATTGTCTTATTTTGTTTACAAGTTCCAGATGGAGTCTGGAGATCAGGGCCCGTTTCAGGAAGGAGGTTTAACAAACTCTGAGTCTAACCCCGATGTCTGAGTTGATTTACCCTGAGATGGGAAACTCTGAATTTTCGGTTCCAGAACAGCCGATATGAGTTGGTTCAATCAACTCAGAGTAGGTTCACACGCGTGCACCACCACAATAAAAAGACAGCATGAATGGAGCCATGATGAGAAATACTCATGCGCACATACAGAGAGTTAAAAAAACAACACAGTGGCTGTTGCAAAAGAGAGAATTGCCATGGGAGAAAATTGCTGCTAGAGTAAATGCGTATATTCCAAGATAGGCTACTGTATCATATTTAATCATAAGTATAGACTATTATTACTGGTGAAATGGTATTGAAACTATAATCTATCATTTTCAAGTGCAATACTGCGGGCGACAAAGTACTACGCCTACTAATCCCACTGAGGCTGCAGCACTATCATTAACAGAATTATAATCCATAATCTTTTATTTCAAAGGGTTTACAACACTCCTTTTTAATGGCTTACTTGTTTGTGTCCAGGGAACACTACAAACATGTTTAAAACACGTTTCAGAGCGAGTCACATTCTTCTGACGGCGCTTTGCTATACAGTGGCTTTTACTTTAATGAAAACTGCTGTTTTCAAAAAAAAATTATGTGTCACAAATAATCTGCTGGGATGTAGATCATGCCCAAGATGGGTGACGTTAGTGATATGAGGACGGATAAGGTTATGTAGCCTAGGCTGCATAACAGACTGGGAAGAAAAACGATACTGCTCAAATAGGAAGTTATCTGAAAATTCAATATCATTTCCCGACATAACAGCCTGCGAAGTAAAGAAGCTTCTTCATCAACGGGATCGTCAACAAAAGGAAATGCCTGAAACAGACTGAATGAATGAGGAAATGAAAGCGCGCTGTGTCAGAGGCAGGAGACTGAGAGAAACTCGAGGTTTATTGAAGAAAACCTGCTCCCGACCAGGTTAGGTTCTAGGCCTGTGCAATTAATCGAAATGTAATCGTGATTATGATTTTGGCTCCCAACGATCACAAAAACAGAATAATCGAGAAAAACAATTATTTAGCTCATTACGTTTTGCAAGTCAACTCTTATTTTCTCTTGTGTTCTGAATGAAAAAAATAAGTTTAAATAGGAGAAGTATAAAGGCAAATTTCACAGATGTGTTTTTTTTTTTACTGTTGATTTAACTTTTTCCACTGTTTCTTAAGTTCAATAATTCCAACATCATTCCAGAAGTTAACGAGTAATCGTGTCATATTGACCGAAATAATCGTGATTATTTTTTTTTTTTTCCCATAATCGAGCAGGTTCACATACTCCGTTAACAATAGTAACTGACTCTGAGGTTAAGTTTCCTCTCTTTCTGAAACAGAAAACCCAGAGTTTCCCTCATCTCAGGGTTAACAAACTCAGAGTTTTCACTAAACCTGCTTTCTGAAACAGACCCGATGTGGGGTACTTATTGTTTACATCTTACTTTACACACTTCAGGCTGTTGCAGCTAGCTCAGGGGAGAGACTGTATGACACTAGGTGGTACAGCCTGACACATGCACCCAAAAAAAAATTGCCTTCTGCATTTTTGTGTTGCTTTTCCCTCCATTGTACCAAACTCGTACTGAACCGTGATGTCTGAACCGAGGTATGAACCGAACCGTGATGTCTGAACCGAGGTATGAACCGAACCGTGACTTCTGTGTACTGTTCCACCCCTATGATTTGAGTCCATGAAAAGCACTATATAAATTCAATTTATTATTATTATTATTATTATTTATACAACATTGTATTCATAAAAACATGGAGAAAATTAGTTGGTTTTTTTTTTTATAGCTGTTGACAGTATTTTCTGATTTATGGAGTGATAAAAAGAGATAGCAAAAATCCCCTCTGTAAAAACCTTTGACTCTAATATGTCAACATAAAACAAGAGTTTTTAACCTGGTTTTAATCCAATGTTCACATTACCGTTCTGAAAATGTATGCAAATTAGCACACATTTAACAAGATAATGCATAATTTGCATATCTAAACATACAATTTCAGAAAACTTGTAATACAAAAAACAATTGTCCTAAAGTCAGTAATCAACTGGCGAAGTTTTATGTTCATATGTCTTAGTTAAAATAATTTCCCTATTCACTTGTAGTGTAACGTTAACCTTAATTAGCTTATTATGCTAATTACTGAAATTGCCCACTTTTAGCAGCCAAGCTTAATTCCATCCACAAGACCTATAGATGTCATTTCAATCATTAAACTTCATAGGGAACATTTCTTGTAGCCAAGCAATGTCCGGTAGACTAATACAGAAAGTGACATTAGCTCATCTTCTTCAAAAGGAAGCTTTTAGTGCGTTCCATTTTAGAACTTTCGAGTACAAAAGGAACGCACCATCAGTGATACAGCAACAGCGTCAACTAACGTTAGCTTAATTGGCTAGCAAGGATTATAGTGGCGCAAACATTTCTCTGAATAGCATCATGAAGACGTAAATAGCCAAATCAAACCAAACTCTACTCACCTCTGACAAGGCAGAAACACAGACATATTGTGAGTGTCAGGAAAACCGTCCTCATCGTGTCTGCGCAGAGATAGAAAAACACAAACCAAATTAATTCAACCTGTCTATTCTCTGAGCTCACGCCACAATACGCGTTGATAAATGCAGGTCGACAGGTTGGCTGGACTATGGCGGAGGAGGTGTTGACAACCCTTGGTGAGTGCGGGTGAGTGACAACCTGTTCCTGCTTCCGTGTACAAACAATCCTGCTCTTCTTTTCTTCGGCAGAAGAACACGCAGCGGTGTGGTTTACTGTCGCCTACAGGCTGTGTGCTGACATTGCAGGGCTATGGTTTCCATGGCAGTGGGTGATGTGTGCTACACATATTTAAACTCTTTAGTCACTAGTTTAAGCTAACTATTTCAACTGTTTATTCTGTAGTTTTAGCTATATATTTGAACTCTTTAGTGAGTAGTTTTAGCTATCCATTTGAACTGTTTAGTCAGTAGTTTTAGCTAACTATTTGAACTGCTTAGTCAGTAGTTTTAGCTAACTATTTGAATTGTTTAGTCAGTAGTTTTAGCTATCCATTTGAATTGTTTAGTCAGTATTTTTAGCTAACTATTTGAACTGTGTAGTCAGTAGTTTTAGCTATCCATTTGAATTGTTTAGTCAGTAGTTTTAGCTTACTATTTGAACTGCTTAGTCAGTAGTTTTAGCTAACCATTTGAATTGTTTAGTCAGTATTTTTAGCTAACTATTTGAACTGCTTAGTCAGTAGTTTTAGCTAACTATTTGAATTGTTTAGTCAGTAGTTTTAGCAATCCATTTGAATTGTTTAGTCAGTATTTTTAGCTAACTATTTGAACTGCTTAGTCAGTAGTTTTAGCTAACTATTTGAATTGTTTAGTCAGTAGTTTTAGCTATCCATTTGAATTGTTTAGTCGGTAGTTTTAGCTAACTATTTGAGCTGTTTAGTCAGTAGTTTTAGCTAACTATTTGAACTATTTAGTAAGTATTTGAACTATTTAGTCAGTAGTTTTAGCTAAGTATTTGAACTGTTTAGTCAGTAGTTTTAGCTAACTATTTGAACTGTTTAGTGAGTAGTTTTAGCTAAGTATTTGAACTGTTTAGTGAGTAGTTTTAGCTAACTATTTGAACTGTTTAGTGAGTAGTTTTAGCTAACTATTTGAACTGTTTAGTGAGTAGTTTTAGCTAAGTATTTGAACTGTTTAGTGAGTAGTTTTAGCTAACTATTTGAACTGCTTAGTCAGTAGTTAGCCTGGAACATCATAGAGGACACACACCATCCCGGTCACTCCCTGTTTGAACTGTTGACTTCAGATCAACTAATGCAAGGACAAATAGACTTAAACATAGTTTTTATCCGACTGCAATAACCACCCTTAATGCTGCAAAAAAATGTGCAATATGGAAGCTGATGTGGGATAGATCATGTCTGTAGATGTATGTAACAGTTTGTTCATACTGTTTTTCTGCTGTGAAGGTGTGTTAATACCATTTTTTCGTGCAATGACTGGGTGTGTGTGACCATGTGTGTTCATGTACACTGCTAATGCTGCTACATGTTCTATTTATTCTTTTTAAACATTTTGACTTACATTATATTTATTAGGACTTACATTATATATATATATATATGTGTGTATATATATATATATATATATATATATATATATATATATATATATATATATATATAGTACAGGCCAAAAGTTTGGACACACCTTCTCATTCAATGTGTTTCTTTATTTTCATGACTATTTACATTGTAGATTCTCACTGAAGGCATCACAACTATGAATGAACACATATGGAATTATGTACTTAACAAAAAAGTGTGAAATAACTGAAAACATGTCTTATATTTTAGATTCTTCAAAGTAGCCACCCTTTGCTTTTTTGATAACTCTGCAAACCCTTGGTGTTCTCTCAATGAGCTTCATGAGGTAGTCACCTGAAATGGTTTTACCTTCACAGGTGTGCTTTGTCAGGGTTAATTAGTGGAATTTTTCCCTTTTATTAATAAAAAGCAAAGGGGTGGCACACTGAAAGAATCTAAAATATAAGACATGTTTTCATTTATTTCACACTTTGTTGTTAAGTACATAATTCCATATGTGTTCATTCATAGGCTTGATGCCTTCAGAAGAATCTACAAATAGTCATGAAAATAAAAAGGAAACTCATTGAATGAGAAGGTGTGTCCAAACTTTTGGCCTTGTGTGGTGGGTGTGTGTATATATATATATATGTGTGTGTGTGTGTATATATATATATATATATATATATATATATATATATATATAGGTGTATTTCCAAAACCTGCTGGTACCTTAAACATTAATAGATAAATAGAGGAAAAATATCACAATAAACACAACAAGAGTCCTCACAAAAAAATCACTGAGTATCAGTGGTCAAAAGTTTCATGTAAAACAATTGTTAAAAAAGAGAAATACGTGCAGAGACACGGAAGTATTGACAGCATAAACAACCGTTTCTAAAATAGCGATCATTCTTTTTCCAAATCTAATTCTTTAGACAGAAGGGTATTTCTAAGATTCTAATTTTTATATGTAGAAAACGACAACAGAGGAAATCCATTAAATGTACTTTTTCATTCCAAAAAATAACTCCCCGAAATGTTCTACAGAGGAAGATGAAGATAGATTGTTAGCCTGTCTAGTTTGGTAATTGGAGAGATTTCCTCTGAGGCGCTTGTTGTGTCAGTGTTTGACCTTATCAGCAGATGGCAGTGTTGATATGCAGTGTGATTGAAAAAAAAAAATGCACATCATGGCCCCAGATTACTTTATGGAGTTGAGTAAATGTGTGGGTATGCAAAAACTACCAGCCCCCAAAGTTATTATATTTGAAGCACATAATTGTATTTATTCCAAAGAGTAAAATAGCATTGAGTAAAATAATGAACACAAAGTCACCTAACTTTACAGCAGAACACCATAACTAATATCTATCTATACACTACTATAGGGATTTGAATTGATTGAGTGCAGGTTGATGGCTTAAAACAGTGGTTCTAAACCTTGGGGGTCGGGACCCCTGAGGGGGTCGTGAGATCATTTCTGGGGGTCGCCAGATGGTTGGGGAGAAAAAAATGGAATAACATTTTAGACTGGGGAATGGTTTTTACATTACTGTGTGAGTTCGGTACATTTCATGTATATTTAGAGCTTCATTCGTAAATCAGGAGGTCCTTGAACACAGAAAGGGGTCGAATACAAACGTATCAAAAATCCACAGAGCCTGGGGCGCTTGGACAAGGCTAGGTGCTAGCTGCTAAAACTAAATTTAAACTGTCATTAAAGCAAAGCATTATTTGTTTACATGTATTAATCAGAGCATATACAAAAAACATCCAAAATCAGCAGGGGGAGGCGTGTAGAAACAGCTGTTTGCACCAGTTTGCAGCTCTCTGTCTCTCGTTGTCGAGGAGGGTGGGGGGTGGGGGGGTCACGAACACGTACCTCATTATTCTGATGGGGTCGCGACTCGAAAAAGGTTGAGAACCGCTGGCTTAAAACACTAGACAGGCTACAACAACGCAAAACACAAAAGCATAGAACAAGAAGACACAAGCATGGACATGGAGTAAAAGGACACAACCACCGTTACAGGTCATGACAGCTGGCAGGTTGATGGCGTGAGAAAAACACAACACAAATAACACGAAAACACGCGTGAGGTTTTGAATATGCAGAAAGTTTTGAACAATACAGGAGGAGAATAATAATAATAATAATTTCCTTTACATAAATAAAGACATTTGCACTGCAACTTGATGCAGAAAAGGCACAAATTGTGGCAGAAAAATTCAGCAGAATGCAGGAAATGAAGCGTTAGACTGCACAAAGTTTTCTGGGGGAGGACACCCAGACCCACCAGTTATAATGTGTCCCCCCCCTCCCCATACCTTCTTTAATGCCTATGTATATGTTATTCCATTTAACCTGAATTGAATGTATGCAGTAGCTTAAGAGATGAGATAATCATCCAAATGTTAATTGGGTATGTTTTACATCTCAGCTGGGTGTGTGTGTGTGTGTGTGTGTGTGTGTGTGTGTGTGTGTGTGTGTGTGTCTGTGTCTGTGGGGGGGGGTATTCCTGGGGGGGTTCCCTGTAATGAATGTGTCTTAATTGTGGCATGCGGGCTATTTGACATTTGAAAAGTCCGATGATCCCTCTTCATTCTTCACAGCCATTTGCATTTCCGTCTTTAAGGTCAAATGGGTTTGAATAATACATTAAGAAGGTTGTTAAGCTCACAGCCAGCGATACCTGTCGCCACAAAGACACCAGCTGAGTGTTGCTGAGCTCACTGAATGTTACAGAAGCGGTCAATTTAATATCACGTCGGGAAGCAAACACAGCATCCGGTTATTAACCGCAATATAAGGTCAAGAGTCAGTAGAAGATAATGTCATTTATTAGGGCTGGGACGATATGCTTTTGTTGTAAATGCCCGTCTGTAAATTACACCTATGCATAAAACATACAAAATGATTCAAAATAAAACAGTACGTACAAAGTACCCTACATACAAAACAAGTACAAGTGCTGACAGATCAACCAAAAAGCCTGTTTAAATGTTATTTTAGTGATTTATGAAACGACAGTTCTCGGTGCCACATTTCTACGTATGTATGTGAACTATCAAAGGGCTAAACCTGGAATAATTTCAAGATCAAAGGAAGGCCCAAATTAGAAACCTTGGCAAGAGATTGGAAGAATTTAATGAGCAAAAATTAACATGTATTAAATCTGACCCGGTGCTTACATGGCAGATGTTGAGCGGAGCAGCGAGCACACACGTTATCAGAGATAAACAGCGGCGGGGTGCATGGGAGCGTCCACATAACATACCTTTTATTCCATTTCAGATACAGCTCCGGCGTTTGGTCTGAGGACGACACCAGTAGTCTTGTCTCTGCAGATGTTTGAAATAATAATTAAAGATAATTTTGTCTTTATTAATCCCACACTGGGGATATTCCCTTGTTATTATGGAACATTTAATATAATCGTGTCCCAAAGGAAAGTGTTCTAAATAGTCATTGATCAAAATAAAAGCAACTTTTCAATTTGATTTGCTTTAATTAAAAAAAAAAAAAAAAAATTATTTTATTTGAGGCAACCTAAAATAATCAGATTGAACCAACCTTCAAAAAAATGGTTGCATGGAGTTCAGCAATTCATACTTTGCAGTGACGTCATTACCATGGATACCTGGCGGGCAAGAAACGCCGATAGAATGGCGCTGAACAGTGGCCAGTCACGGGAATTGCAGCCTTGCAGATTTCCAATACTACAATAAATCAACTATTCAGACCATATGTCACTCGGAACTTGTGATCCATACACAGCACCCGCTGATGTTTTCATTGCTTTGAAGCTGGCAAAGTCCCTACCAGACTTGGAGTTTGGAGATATTTACATCTATCTTATAGAGAATCCGTCACCTTACACTGCACAAAAAATGAAAGCCTACAAAAGTACAGATGGCTATCTTTTTTTCAAGAGTGGATGGGTTAACAAAGCTGTCCTATGAGAGGTGAAAAACAGGAATATCTTCATAATCAAAGCAAAGCTGAGTGTTACTAGTTAGTTAGCTAGCTAGCTAACTACCCGCTAGTCTTCATCTGAATACGTACACCCTGCCTGCCGGCAAATTACAGCTTGATAAGTAGTTTATTTTTTTAAACCTTCTGCCAACACTAGGCTATGTATCATGTAGGGTGACCAGACGTCCCGGTTTGACCGGGACAGTCCCGAGTCCCGACAAAAGCTGTGTCGGGACGCTAAAATATCCCGGTTTACACCAACCACTATGAAATTGTCCCGGGTGTCAGCGATTACATAACCGACGTGGTCTTATTATAGCCCGATCATTAACTAAACCCATGTAGAAAGACTAATAAAGCGTCCAGCGTATGATTTTAACAATGTATGTGTGTCGTGTGTGTGTGTGTCAGTCAATCGTAGCGGTCTGCGTCTGCATAATCTGTGCCGCCAGCGTTACGATGTATATTTGTAAACATTGTTGCAATGCCTCTTCTTATCGGTCTCGTTTTAACCAGTCTTTTGCTGACACCTGTGTTAAATTTCACAGTAGGCTTTCAGCCAACAAATTGATTCTTGAGCAAATTCACTCAATTCACACAACAAATATATAGGCTATATATGTTATAGAATGATGGTCTTGCCCGCCAGCCAGTAGTTGTGACGTCACGTGCAAAGTATGAATTCAGGTTAAAGGTCCCATGACATGGTGCTCTTTGGATGCTTTTATATAGACCTTAGTGGTCCCCTAATACTGTATCTGAAGTCTCTTTTATATAGACCTTAGTGGTCCCCTAATACTGTATCTGAAGTCTCTTTTATACAGACCTTAGTGGTCCCCTAATACTGTATCTGAAGTCTCTTTTATATAGACCTTAGTGGTCCCCTAATACTGTATCTGAAGTCTCTTTTATATAGACCTTAGTGGTCCCCTAATACTGTATCTGAAGTCTCTTTTATATAGACCTTAGTGGTCCCCTAATACTGTATCTGAAGTCTCTTTTATATAGACCTTAGTGGTCCCCTAATACTGTATCTGAAGTCTCTTTTATATAGGCCTTAGTGGTCCCCTAATACTGTATCTGAAGTCTCTTTTATATAGACCTTAGTGGTCCCCTAATACTGTATCTGAAGTCTCTTTTATATAGACAATAGTGGTCCCCTAATACTGTATCTGAAGTCTCTTTTATATAGACCTTAGTGGTCCCCTAATACTGTGTCTGAAGTCGCTTTCCCGAAATTCAGTCTTGGTGCAGAACTACAGCCACTAGAGCCAGTCCCACAATGAGCTTTCCTTAGGATGTGCCATTTCTGTGTCTGTAGCTATTGAAGAGGAGAGGGGGGGCAAGGTGGAGGGTGGGGGTGTGGCCTTGACCAACTGCCACTTTTCTCGTTTGAAAGCCATGATGTCTCTCTCTCATGGGCGGGCCAAATTCTCTGGGCGGGCAAAGCAGAGAAAGGGGAGGTAACCTTGCTTGTTATGACCTCATAACAAGCAGATTCCAAAACGGCTCATCTGAGCTTTCATTTTCTCAAAGGCAGAGCAGGATACCCAGGGCTCGGTTTACACCTATCACCATTTCTAGCCACTGGGGGACCATAGGCAGGCTGGGGGAACTCATATTAATGTTAAAAAACCTCATAAAGTCAAATTTTCATGCCATGGGACCTTTAATGGATTATTCACGTTAAGTCCATAAAGACAACTGTTGTTTTTTTAAATAATTGGTTTACTCCACATTAAGAAAATAGTTTGCATGAAGTTAAAACATATAAATTAAACTGAATACAATTTTTTTTTTTTACATTGATTCAACGTTTCGTGTGATTGATTACTTAGATTTTTTTTAAGTTTTAAGGTTGTTATTTTGCAGTGTAGATATCGTGTTTCAAACTGAGCAAAACGCTGTGAAATCCTACGTGCTCGTGTTTATTACGTCAATTACGATCAATGACATATAGGGCTGGCTATCTAGCCTGAGGTGGTCATACTCAGATTCTGGTCAGAATATGAGTCTGATACTGCTCCACTGGGCTGTGATAATGGGGCTTTTCAACTGAACCAGAAAAGAAAATGCCTCTGCACTCAATTGGATAGACCTACAACCAATCAGAGCAACGCCCCATCTTCTTAGCGACCATCGGGGCCAGCTGATAAACTTTTACCGAATCCCGCAGGAAGGACGGCAAAAACATCTTGACCGATAAATGCCTTGATCGCGGTTCTCTGTTCCTTTTTTAAAATCAATGCGCTGTCGATATCTTCTATAACAGACGCCATGGAGGAATCTACACATCTCAGTTCTCCAGCGGCAGCCATCTTTGTTGTAAACAAATTCAACCCAAGCTCTCTTTGGTGACGTGGTTGATTACGTTTACTGTTGATCATCTGTCCATCATCGTATAAAGCCCGCCCTGACAGTTTGATTGGTCCGAATAGCTCTGGTTCGAGCATAGTTACACCACAACGGATCAAGACCAGACCGAACTTCCCGACCTCAAATGTTGTGGGCGGGGCTACGTTCGGCTGACATCCAGGCTACTGGGTATCGCCACTGATTTCCTGAATTTGATTTGATTCATTATCGATTCAATCAGGGAAATTTCAGTTATGCAATACCAAAGATTCTCAGAGATCTATTGCTGTAAATTATACGAGGAAACCTTCTAACCTGCTGCATTATTACAAATATTAATGTTGTCGTTAAGAATTGGGGCGTCTGTTAGTTTCCTCAGACTGCTGTCCGACATCCCGTTGGAAACCTCTTCCTCTTCGTCTCGTTAACTTCTGTTCCAAGTTTCCCTCGTTCAGCCTGGAGGAGCCGTGAAGCATTCGGGGGGCGTAGCTGTTATTTCAGAAGTGGGGGGGGTAGAGACTGTTCACGAGGAGGATTTTTATTGAAAAGATCCTCTCCCATTTGGCTCTCCAAAAAAATCGCAAAAAATCATTTACTGTTCCATACTGTTTTACTGCTGCATCTCGCCCAATGGGAGCCCTGCTAACATTTTAATTTGCCACATGGAGGCGGAGCATGCCAGCGGACCAAACGTGTTACTAAGGCAGGGCTGTCAAAGTCAACTTCACTAAGGGCCACACTGGACAAAAAGAATCCCGCCAAGGGCCAGACATGGAGAGTTTATTGACATGCTTTTATTTCATCGAAAAAGTCAAACATCTTGGACCGTGTTATTGCGTGTCTCATATAGTCTTCTCACTTAGTTTGGTCGACATAAAGCCCCCAAAAAGTATGTTAGCCATCAAAGAAATAAGCTACAAAAAAGGTTTTTAAAAAAAAGTGCTAAAAACATCAGAAAAAAAAGCACCAAAAGCTTCGGCAAAATTGACAGAAACGTTGAAAAAGCAACAAAATGTATTATAAACCTAAATTGATATGCGGGCCGGATCAAAATCTGCGAGAAGCCGAGCTTGACACGTGTACTAAGGTCATCAATATGCAAAAACATCTGAATGAATTAGTCACAGGGACATTGGAAATATTTTGTTGGAGGGGGTGCAGTAAATATATGTGTGTGTGTGTGTGTGTGTGTGTGTGTGTGTGTGTGTGTGTGTGTGTGTGTGTGTGTGTGTGTGTGTGTGTGTGTGTGTGTGTGCATGCGTGTGAGAAAAATTTGGCATTAAAAGCCCAAATTTGGTGGCCTCTGGCACATTCTAATGCCACTATTCCATCATATACACTGATCTTAATTATTGCATTTAATGCCTCTTCCTCCCTATATTCTTTTGTATTATATTGTGTTATTTTATCATTGCCTATATCTATATGCAAATTATATATAAATTTTTTAATTTTCGAGGAAAAACTTCGGGAAAAAGGCAAACTTTGGTAAAAAAAAACAAAAAAACCCGCCAAAAATGTAAACTAAAACATTGAAGAAAAAAAAGTCAAACGTTGAAAGCATCAAAAGTGTAAAAAAAAAAAGCCGAAAAAAAACGTCAAAAGCCTCAAGCGGCAACACAATTCTTGATTGGCCAACGGTGCACTCAAATCAAACGATTATGATACGATGATGCCCAAACGGGCCACTGGGTTGTTATAGTTACTCGCCCCGGGCCATCGGGCAACCCTTATTGGCCGTATTGATATTTGTTCCCACCCCTAATAATGACAAGTAAATATGTACTTATATAGAGAGAGATGTAAACAGTTCTTAAATGAAGTGTATAAAACAGATTTCATGGTATTTCCTTGGCTAAGATCAAACTAATATGAGATGAATGTAAATGAATAAGCATGTACAGGCAGAGCGATGTATTTAACAGAGGAACAAGTCGTCCATTGGGGGGGCTGAGTTTCATAATAAGGCTTCTGTCTTAGGAGGACTGAACCTTGCTGTGGATGTATAGCCTTGAGGAGACAGATTTCTGGCTGTTTTTGACAACTCGTTACCTGTAATTTACCTGACGGATCGGTGAAGTGGCTCCGAGCGGGCCGACTGAGCGCTTTGTGCCTGGAGTGATGTAAGATGCAACGGCAAATAAGCAAACGATTTATTATGGCTAATGATGGCTTAAAACAGAGCGGGGACTTGACAGTTGTGGTGTCTCTACGATGGGTGAGGGGGGAGGGGCTGACACATCCTCAGATTAATCGACAATGAAAACAATCGTTGGCAGCGCTACTGATGGTGCTGTCTACTCTCTGGAGACCGATAAAATACACAAACTGAATCTTCCAATCAGCTCAAATGCTGTTGAGAGGTAATATTTCCCAGCTTCCCCACTAACCCTAACCCTGTTGGTAAGGCAACAGTGTGTGTGTGTGTGTGTGTGTGTGTGCGTCCCCCAACCACCAACCCCCCACTCCCCCTTCTGCTCCGACATAATTGGTCCATCCCTGGCACTACCCCTCATCTCTCCAAAGCCACCAAAAACTATAACCTACCTTGTGTATTTTTCCCTAATTGAAATGCCTAATGAGGTCCCAGGGGCTCCATCCCATTACCTCGGAGTTAATTAAAGCCTAAGCAGTGTGCCAAACGGTGAATAAAGATGCAGCGAAAGTGCAAAAAAAAAAAAAAGGAGAAACAGGGTTTGGTGTTCTGCTGGGATGGCGCTGACCTGCTTTATTTATTTTTTGTCATTGTTGTGGGACGTTATACTCCGAGACGGAGCAGATGTCTATTATTTTTTTATTTGTCTTTATTTCGGGGGCTTTTAAATTTTCATTCAGGCTGTTATTTTCAAGTGTGGTTAGAGTGTAATTCTGCTTTACTAAAACATGAAACTGGCTGCCATGCGTTTAGAGCTGAAGCAGAACACACAGCAGGTATGTTATGGGCTTTTATTCCATCTACAGCGTGGCCACTGGTGGAAGAAGTATTCAGATCCTTTACTACTTTAGTAAAAGTACTAATACTAAAACTAAAAGGCGGTGGCTCCAAACCTGTGGAACGCCCTTCGTACTGTCTTACGTTCTGCTGTTCTCTGTTGATGCTTTTGAAAGCTTGTCTAAATTCACTTTTGACTCATGTTTGTAACTTTGGGTTTTAGGTTTTAATCTTTTAAATCGGGGGTCTTCAACGTTTTTTAAGCCAAGGACCCCTGACCTGAGAGGGAGGCGGATCAGGGACCCCCTACTGCATATGTTGTATACAATTAAGTTGCATATTAAATTGGGCCTACAATAACGTGTGGGTGGCCTAAAGACTTTACATATACCTTTTTTACTGCAAAGAATACAAAGCCATTAAAATAAAAATAAAAACGGTTAGCATGGTTTTATAAATCATGTTTTATTGTTAAATGTGGCACAGTAACATTAGATCAACTGTATCTGTATCTATCATCAGTGTGTTTTTTCACAAATAGACTGATTTATATTTGTTTATAATAAGATAAGATCTCTGTTTGAAATGATTTTCATTGGTCTTTCAATGATCTTTTCCTTGCTTATTTTTCTGTTGGATCTTACCGTATTTTTACAAATGTTTATCATTTGAAGCACTTTGTGACTTTGTCTGTAAAAGGTGCTCTATCAAATAAACGTATTATTATCACACTGTAAGAACACACGCACGCACACACACACTCACACGCTACAGTAAAATTGAAAGTACAAAGTTACAAGTTAAGTCCTGCATTTAAATTGTTACTTAAGTAAAAGTATCAAGTATCATATGGAAAATATAAAAGTAGTCGATGCAGAAGTCTCCTCCCATTGTAGAAAGAGTAAAGGATCCAACCAGCTTGTAGACGTTATATTGTCGGCTAGTTTACTTTAGAATCAAACATCAGATTTTATAAACTAGAGATGGTCCGATACCATTCTTTGCTCCGATACCAGTGTGTCATATATTTGAATATGTTTTAACAGCTGTATACTACTATCCCTGTATGGATGGGATATGATTTCTATCTTTGTTGTCGGCTCAGGTTAAACTCTTTGTGAAACATGAACAAACACAAACAATGAACGCCAAAGAACTTTCTTTTACGATCCAGTTTGACAGTCAGTCAGTACGGAAAAACAACATCAATAAACTACTTTCTCTCCGAGGCTAAATTACGTGGTATCGGATCGGTGCGTAAACTACCAATACCGGTATGTTAGGCGGTATCGGAGGCCTTTCTGATACTGGTATCGGTATTGGAACATCTCTTTCATAAACTACATGTGTTTTGTGTGCAGAAATCTTAATGTGTAAAGTAGCTAGTAATTAAAGCTGGAACAGATGAATGTAGCGGAGTAACTAAAGTAACTAGTAACTAAAGCTGGAACAGATGAATGTAGCGGAGTAACTAAAGTAACTAGTAACTAAAGCTGGAACAGATGAATGTAGCGGAGTAACTAAAGTAACTAGTAACTAAAGCTGTAACAGATGAATGTAGCGAATTAACAAAGTAACTAGTAACTAAAGCTGGAACAGATGAATGTAGGGAGTAACTAAAGTAACTAGTAACTAAAGCTGTAACAGATGAATGTAGCGGTAACAAAGTAACTAGTAACTAAAGCTGGAACAGATGAATGTAGAGGAGTAATAAATAACTAGTAACTAAGCTGTACCAGATGAATGTAGCGGAGTAACTAAAGTAACTAGTAACTAAAGCTGTAATAGATGAATGTAGCGGAGTAACTAAAGTAGTAACTAAAGCTGGAACAGATGAATGTAGAGGTAACTAAAGTAACTAGTAACAAAGCTGTACCAGATGAATGTGGTAGGAGTAACTAAAGTAACTAGTAACTAAAGCTGTAATAGATGAATGTAAAGGAGTAACTAAAGTAACTAGTAACTAAAGCTGAACAGATGAATGTAGCGGAGTACAAGTTAAAGTGAACAGATGAATGTAGAGGAGTAACTAAAGTAACTAGTAACTAAAGCTGTAACAGATGAATGTAGGATAACTAAAGTAACTAGTAACTAAAGCTGTAATAGATGAATGTGGCAGTAACTAAAGTAACTAGTAACTAAAGCTGGAACAGATGAATGTAGAGAACTAAAGTAACTAGTAACTAAAGCTGTACCAGATGAATGTAAGAAGTAACTAAAGTAACTAGTAACTAAAGCTGTAATAGATGAATGTAGAGGTACTAAGTAACTAGTAACTAAAGCTGTAACAGATGAATGTAAGCGAGTAACTAAGTAACTATACTAAAGCTGGAACAGATGAATGTGTAGATACTAAAGTAACTAGTAACTAAAGCTGGAACAGATGAATGTGAATGCTAAAGTAACTAGTAACTAAAAGCTGGAACAGATGAATGTAGCGGAGTAACTAAAGTAACTAGTAACTAAAGCTGGCAGATGAATGTAAGCGAATCTACAGTAACTAGTAACTAAAGCTGGAACAGATGAATGTAGTGAAGTAACTAAAGTAACTAGTAACTAAAGCTGTAACAGATGAATGTAGAGAGTAACTAAAGTAACTAGTAACTAAAGCTGTAACAGATGAATGTAGCGGAGTAACTAAAGTAACTAGTAACTAAAGCTGGAACAGATGAATGTAGAGGAGTAACTAAAGTAACTAGTAACTAAAGCTGGAACAGATGAATGTAGAGGAGTAACTAAAGTAACTAGTAACTAAAGCTGTAACAGATGAATGTAGCGGAGTAACTAAAGTAACTAGTAACTAAAGCTGGAACAGATGAATGTAGAGGAGTAACTAAAGTAACTAGTAACTAAAGCTGTACCAGATGAATGTAGCGGAGTAACTAAAGTAACTAGTAACTAAAGCTGTAATAGATGAATGAGCGAGATTAACTAAAGTAACTAGTAACTAAAGCTGGAACAGATGAATGTAGAGGAGTAACTAAAGTAACTAGTAACTAAAGCTGTACCAGATGAATGTAGGGAGGTACTACAAAGTAACTAGTAACTAAAGCTGTAATAGATGAATGTAGAGGAGTAACTAAAGTAACTAGTAACTAAAGCTGTAACAGATGAATGTGCGAGTAACTAAAGTAACTAGTAACTAAAGCTGGAACAGATGAATGTAGAGGAATAACTAAAGTAACTAGTAACTAAAGCTGTACCAGATGAATGTAGCGGCGATAACTAAAGTAACTAGTAACTAAAGCTGTAATAGATGAATGTAGAGGAGTAACTAAAGTAACTAGTAACTAAAGCTGTACCAGATGAATGTAGCGGAGTAACTAAAGTAACTAGTAACTAAAGCTGTAACAGATGAATGTAGCGAGTAACTAAAGTAAGTAGTAACTAAAGCTGTAACAGATGAATGTGGAGAGTAACTAAAGTAACTAGTAACTAAAGCTGTACCAGATGAATGTAGCGAATTAACTATAGTAAGTAGTAACTAAAGCTGTACCAGATGAATGTAGCGGAGTAACTATAGTAAGTAGTAACTAAAGCTGTACCAGATGAATGTAGCGAGTAACTAAAGTAACTAGTAACTAAAGCTGTAACAGATGAATGTAGTGGAGTAACTAAAGTAACTAGTAACTAAAGCTGTAACAGATGAATGTAGTGGAGTAACTAGTAACTAAAGTAACTAGTAACTAAAGCTGTAACAGATGAATGTAGCGGAGTAACTAAAGTAACTAGTAACTAAAGTAACTAGTAACTAAAGCTGTAACAGATGAATGTAGCGGAGTAACTAAAGTAACTAGTAACTAAAGCTGCAACAGGTGAATGTAGTGGAGTAAAAAGTACAATATTTCTCTGTGAAATGTAGCGGAGTAGAAGTAGAAAGTGGCATGAAAAGAAAAGACTACAAGTAAAGTACCAGTAGCTCAACATTTGGACTGAAGTACAGTACTGGAGTAAATTAGTAGTACTTAGTTACATTCCAACCACTGAATATGGCTGTAATAAAATGACACCGCTCATTAAACGTTCGTGTGTAACACCTACGAAGGGCAGTCATGGAGTTGGTTAGCGCTGCGGTCGCTAGCGCGAGAACATGAATCCAGACCACATGACCTCGTTGAAAAAAAAAAAAGACAAACACACGGGCTGGTAGAGGCGTGAAAAGACCAAGACGAGACATTTGCTTTTAAGAAACAATTTTCAAATGTTTATTTTAACATGTCAAAGAAGGGGTGGGGGGAAGGAGGGGGGCACACACTCGTGAATTGAAAAAAAAGGGAGGGTCGGCTGCAATTATTGGCCAGTACTATGACTTCAACTTAACACTAACATTAATCAGGCTTTTGGCTAAAAAGAAAACGTGTTTTTTGTTCCTTAATTTCTTTTTTTTTTTTTTTTTTTTTTATATAAAGAAACGTTATGTACAATGGTTCTTTTATACAAGAGGTTCATTTGGATAAATGCATCATCATCAAAACGAAAAGAAAAGAAACCAGTTCTGCGGTAAAACTTTACAAAAAAATACATTTTGTTTTCATTGAGAGATGGAGAAAAAGAGACAGTCAAATATTGACCAATAATATTTTCTTCCTTTTCGTTATTTTTTAATTTTTAATTTTTGTTGTTGAAAAAAAGCAGTTCTAATACCTATTTTTTTTTTCGTAAAGAAAAGCAATATACAGCACAACACGCGGGGACAAAAATGGCGTTTTTTTTTTTCGTCTCCAAATTCACTCAGTCGGATTGTTTGGTAACCAAGGAGAGGGGCTGCGACTGGAACAGGGCGTGATGGGAGTGAAGGGCCGCCTGATGGAAAGGGGAAGGGGGGGAGAGCATGGAGGGGTGCAGAGAGCTGAAGGGGATTGGCCGGCTGAGGATGGGCGTGGTCGAATGGCTACCTGAAGAACCAATGGGGATGGAGAGATGGGAGGAGGAGGAAGAAGAAGAGGAAGAAGAAGAAGAAGAAGATGTGGATCCAGAAGCCTTGCCGGCCAGGGAGAAGTGGTGGTGGTGCATGCGCCCCTCCGGCTTGGTGGTGAGCGACAGCGGCTGTGCCTGCTCCGAGTGCGTGGCGGCCGGCGCGGCCGGCGAGGCCAGGGCGGCCGAGGGCGTGGCCGGCGAGTCCAGCATGCTGCCGTGGGACGACGCCGGGCTGTCGCACATCTTCTCCGAGGGCAGGTACTGCACGCACTGCTTCTTGCTCCGGATGGAGAAGTCTGCGAGGAGAGAGAGAGGAGAGGACGCTGAATTATGGATCGGCTGCTGGCTGCAAAAATCTGGTTCATGTCCCTTAGCGCCGCCGCCGCCAGCGAGCCGCTACCACATCAGTGAAGACGATGGCAGTGAGTGGTACAATGTTTAAATCAAGGTGAAGAAGAAGAACGCCTTTATTTATCCCGCGAGGGGAAATGAACAATTTTCACTGTGTTAGTACAGTTGAACACACATTAACCACAGGCCTGAATCACACACATGCTCAGCACCTATAGGCTACATGCTAATCACAGTAATGAAGAGATGTCAGAGTGAGCAGTTGGGGGGGGTGTTCGGTGCCTTGCTCAAGAGCACCTTGGCAGTGCCCAGGAAGTGAACTGGCACCTCGCCAGCTGCCAGTCCAGACTCCGTACTTCAGTCCGTACGGGGACTTGAACCAGCAACCCTCTGGGTTCCTCACCCAACTCCCTACGGACTGAGCTACTGCCACCCCCACAAACACAGGTTACACTTTACTCAAAGGTATCTACATAAGAGTGACATGAGACGGTCATGTGTTCATGAACACGTCATGTATGTGTTCACGTGTTCATGACAGCGTCATGTCACTCTTATGTAGATACCTTTGAGTAAAGTGTAACCGAAACACGGTGCGACAGGGAGCGGGGAAAAAGAAGATGTTAATCCTCCTGTTTGTCCTCGGGTCAAACTTGACCCGTTTTCAAAAAGTTTCTACATCAGAAATTTGGGTTTTCTTTCAACCAAACTGTCAAAAAAATAACGTGGACGGTTCTATACAACCATTACTCTTCACAAGTCAAACGAATGATCAGTTCACTACTTTCAATGAATTTGGGTGTTTGGTGTTCAATTCTACGGAAGAGGATTAGGGCCACTGGTGAAAGATGTATTTGAGTTCTGACTTTATTCTCAGAATTGACTTTAAAGTCAGAATTAAGAATTAAGAATTAAGTAAAATAAAGTTAGAGTTCTGTTAGAGTTAGATAGTTCAAATACATTTTTCAACAGTGGCCCTAATCGTCTTCCGTACAATTCATTATATATGATTTTTTTTTAAGAACGTTGAAAAAAATGACAAAAAAGTTGGAAAAAAACCCCAACAAAACTGTTAAAAAAATAAAAAAATAAAATGAAATCGTCAACAACGTTCGGAAAAATGAAATTAACAGAAACATCGGCAAAAGCGACAAAAAGACGACCGAAACGTTGACAAAAAAATTTCAAATGTGAATTTTTTTTTACCCAGAGCAACAAAACACGGCATGGTGGACAGGAAGACAACACAAGGGTTAAACATGCTTGCAACGACGCATTACGTAATAAAATGTCAAAATGTGATAAATGTATACTTCCATTATGTAATAATCTGACGCATTTTGTAAACCCTGAACCAAATGTGTAATACATTCAGTGATGAAAGGTAAAACTAACCTACTGGACAAATAAATGAAATAATAATAATAAAATGAATTTGGAGTTGCCATGATTCACGCTACTAATACAAAACCTGACAATGTTCTACAAAAAAATGGAATGAAGAAATCCATTTTGGTTGGCTGTTACATAATGCACCATGTGACATGTTCGTGCAACCCTCGCATTTTGTAGAAAGAAATTTATTACATATCGGGTTCAGGTTTTTATTACAAAACGTGGCAGATTATTACATAATGCGTTGTTACAAGATGGTTTGCATTTTAGAGCTGCAGAGATGAATCGATAACTTGTCAACTATTAAATGAAGCCAACTATTTTGATAAGTCATTTATTATGATAAAAAAAAGTCTGAATTCTCTGATGTCAGCATGTTAAATGTGAATATTGTTCTAGTGTCTTCTCTCCTCTGTGACAGGAAACTGAGGACATTTGAGGACATCGTCTTGGGGCTTTTTGGGAAACGCTGATCCACATTATTCACCATTTTCTGACCAAACAACTACTCAAATAATTCAGAAAATAATCGACAGATTAATCATCGTTATGCAGCCCTAGTGCATGTATGATGGAGAAAACAGAAACATGACATGTGAATGTGCACTGAAGGGTGGAAGGCTGTCTTATTTTGGACACATTACAGCAGACATACCTGCCGCTATTAGCACTGAACCTCATAAGCTGCTCGTCAACGTACAGAAGCAGGGAAAGAAGTTAGGGAGTGTTAGTGAAGGAGAAGAATCCATGCAGGAAAGGTAGATTAAAAAAAAAAACTAAAGAAGAAAGGTTCAGCGTCGCAGGAAAATAAAGCCCTCACTACGGTTATTCCAAGGTACCAATTTACCAATTTAAGACTTGTTAAGACCTTTTTAATACCATTAAGGCTGTGTTCACACAAGGCGTCTTTTTTGATAAGAAAAAGTTGACTAGGGCGCTTTGTAGTAAAAAATAAATAAAAAAAAGCTGGCAGCGTTTTGGTTCCAAAAAGCAGCCGAGAGCGTCTTTTGTTGCTATAACAACAGCTACTGCAGTATCCCAGAGCGCTACGTGGAGCGGTGCTAACGTTAGCTAAAACAATGTGGTGGAGCGAGCTAGAGAAAGAACAGAGAGAGAGAGAGAGAGAGAGAGGTGCTAACATTAGATAAAACAAAGTGAGGGAGCGAACTAGAGAAAGAACAGAGAGAGAGAGAGAGAGAGAGAGAGAGGTGCTAACATTAGATAAAACAAAGTGAGGGAGCGAACTAGAGAAAGAACAGAGAGAGAGAGAGAGGTGCTAACGTTAGATTAAACAAAGTGGTGGAGCGAGCTAGAGAAAGAACAGAGAGAGAGAGAGAGAGAGAGAGAGGTGGGCTAACGTTAGATTAAACAAAGTGGTGGAGCGAGCTAGAGAACAAGAGAGAGAGAGAGAGAGAGAGAGAGAGAGAGAGAGAGGTGCTAACGTTAGATTAAACAAAGTGGTGGAGCGAGCTAGAGAAAGAACAGAGAGAGAGAGAGAGAGAGAGAGAGAGAGAGAGAGAGAGAGAGGTGGGCTAACGTTAGATAAAACAAAGTGAGTTCCCTGTACAGGGAGCACCAGGTTATATCATATAACTCGCTACGCTCCGACTCCATGTCTTGTTGTTGTTATGGAAGCGACAGGTCTCGCTAATCTGCTTGTCATTGGTCGGCTGTCAAAAAAGCGATTGACGTAGGGCGTTTTTTTTTTCTTTTTTTCTTCAGACAAGTTGAACTTTTTTCAACTTTAAAAAGACGCTCTGAGCTGCAGAGAAAGAGTCGGCGGTGGCATTTAAAAAAGAGCTCAGGACTGTTTTGAAAACACGTTGTAACCATCAGGATTATAATGTAAAACAGACGCCAAGTGTGAACATAGCCTAAGTTATTTAATCTATGAAAGGACAATACAAATGTTAGACCTTTGTAAATGAGATCGAAGACTTTCTAAAGAAAGACTCTTAAGGACTTGTCTTTCGAATATTCTAATTAAAAGGTGCTCTAAGTGATGTTGGGTGATGTCACTTCTTGTTGACGTTCAAAGTATTTTCAAACAAAACTGAGGCTAGCAGATAGAGAGGAGATGTTTTTTACAGTGTGTTCAGAGGACAGACAGCTAGCAGATAGTGAGGAGATGTTTTTTACAGTGTGTTCAGGGGACAGACAGCTAGCAGATAGTGAGGAGATGTTTTTTACAGTGTGTTCAGGGGACAGGCAGCTAGCAGATAGTGAGGAGATGTTTTTTACAGTGTGTTCAGGAGACAGGCAGCTAGCAGATAGTGAGATGTTTTTTACAGTGTGTTCAGGGGACAGGCAGCTAGCAGATAGTGAGGAGATGTTTTTTACAGTGTGTTCAGAGGACAGACAGCTAGCAGATAGTGAGGAGATGTTTTTTACAGTGTGTTCAGAGGACAGGCAGCTAGCAGATAGTGATGAGATGTTTTTTACAGTGTGTTCAGGAGACAGGCAGCTAGCAGATAGTGAGGAGATGTTTTTTACAGTGTGTTCAGGAGACAGACAGCTAGCAGATAGTGAGGAGATGTTTTTTACAGTGTGTTCAGGGGACAGACAGCTAGCAGATAGTGAGGAGATGTTTTTTACAGTGTGTTCAGGGGACAGACAGCTAGCAGATAGTGAGGAGATGTTTGCTGTATGTGACAAAAAAATATTGTAGCCTAAAAACGTGCGACATTGCTTAAAGCACCTTTAGACATTTTTAAGACTTTTAAGACCCCGCAGGTACCCTGTATTATCTCTGATTCCAGTTTGTGAAAAATAAAATGCAAATAAAGAAAGAAGAAAAGGCCCCTTACCTTCTGGTTTCGAGTCGGGTTTATTGTCTCTCTTCCTCTTTTTCCGCTTTCCCTGCACGGATAAAACAACGCTGTTAAAATCAGTTTTCATAGTGAGAGGAAACCACTTCAACCACCTCGACGTATAGACCCAATCACAACGCTCGTTAGCGATAACGTCCGTCCCGTGCATATGTAGGGATGCTTCATGGGAACAGTCTGCCGCTTCCCAAACCTGTCTGGGACATTCAGTTAAGCCTCTTTCTGACCAAGTAGTTACAGGAACGTAGTTATAGGAACAGTTCACCAAAAGCGGTTTTGCCATTTGCATTCGCGCTGGCCAAGTGGCCACAGGAACTGGTAGGAGGGGTAAGGGAGTGACGCAAGCACGGCAACGGCCTTTGTAGCGCCGTCACTTGACTTTAGCGCCACATACAACAACAAACCAGCGTGGAGGAGGCCATCGGAGTTTGAACGGCAGCGTTTAAAGACTAGGCTGGAGTACTTAAAGGACAATTCCGGCGCAAAAATGAACATAGGGGCTAATAACACACGTGTACCGAGTCGACCGTTCTCTGGGATATGTTTTCGTGCTAATCGAATGTGTCTCTAGCTTGAAACTAGCTACCGCAAACCGGTGTTTAGCTGCTAACGCTAGCTTTTGGCGATAACGACGCTAACAGAGCAGCACAGCAATACAGAAAATGACCCAGCAGAGACCACAGATAGGTCACACCCCCCCTGCGTAACTGGATATCTTTAAACGTTACAGTTACGGCTGAATAGGACAACAGAAATGAAACAAGTTTTTGCCGATTTCACATATCTCCACGATTCAAACGGAAGGCCTGCTGTCTACCCGGAAGTTGATTTTCCTTTCAGCGAGACGTCACGGTGATTTGGTGTTATTTCTAGAATGAACTAACAGAGTGGCGTCTGACTGAAACTAACATCCTGTACTCCTTTGTGGGAGATGAAAGCCGACGATGGAAGCTACTCACATAGTTGTCTCGTGCGGACCAGCCCGGGTAGAGCTGCGAGTGCAGTTGCCTCTCCTTTCTGGCCAGCTCGTAGTATTTGGCCTGTTCCTCTCGGGACAGGGAATGCCACTGTGGACAGAGACAGCAGGCATTATCAAAGGGCTGCTGGACACACACACACACACGTCACACGTCACACATGCAACCTATACACGCACGCACACACACACGCACGCACGCACACACACGCGCAAAGACACACATGCGCAGAGACACACTCACAAACACACACAAACGCAGAGACACACACACAAAGAGACACACACACGCAGATGCAGAGACATACACACACAGAGACACACACAGAGACACACACGCGCACACGCGCGCGCAGACACACACACACGCGCAAAGACACACACGCGACGCAAAGACACACACGCGCAGAGAGACACACTCACAAACACACACACACGCAGAGACACACACGCAGATGCAGAGACATACACACACAGAGACACACACACACGCAGAGACACACACACACACACAGACACAGACACACACACACACACGCAGGAGACACACACACAGACGCAGAGACACACACACGCAGAAACACACACACAGACGAAGAGACACACACACACACACGCACGACAACACAAACACACGACGCAGACCACACACACGCCAGAGACAAACACGCGGCGCAAAGAGACACACCCGCAGCGCAGAGACACCCACGCAGAGGACACACACACACGCAGGAGACACACACACCGCAGAGACACACAGACACACACCACGCCAGAGACACACACACACACACACGCAGAGACACACACCGCGCGAGACACACACACACGCAGAGACACACACACACGCAGAGACACACACACACACGCAGAGACGGACACACACACGCCAGAGAACCACACACACACGCACGCAGAACACACACGCACAGACACACACACACGCAGAGACACACACACGCAGAGACATACATACATGCAGAGACACACACACAGAGACACACACGCACGCGCAAAGACACACGCAGAGAGAGACACACACACGCAGAGACACACACGCAGAGACAGACACACACACACACACGGTTCTTTTGACTTCTTTTGGGGAGTGGGTTGTCTTTCACATTTTTTGATGGGGGACAAATCTCCCTCTTCTAAATATCGGAGGCCTACCCCATGCTCCCACGCCCGTCCGTGCTGCTCACCCGTCTGCCGAGGATCTGGTTGATGGCGGCGCTCTCCTTCAGCGTGCACTCGGCCACCACTTTGGCTCTCATCTCCTTCATGTACAGCATGAAAGCATTCAGGGGCTTCTTGATGTGAGGCCTCTTGTCCTCTTCTTTCTTGGGAGGAACGGGCGATTTCCTGCTAATCCCAAACATCAAAAAAACATGGCGTTAACAAACCCTGAACGCTGGGCGAGGTGCTGGTGAGTTAACGCCAAAACAAGGGCGAGACATTGGGCGGTAGGGCCGCACGATACGAGGGAGGGGATGTAAAACAAACTGACTCAAAGTGCTCATATTATGCTTTATATTGTGTTATATACAGTATCTTTTTTGTGCACGTTATAGCTTTACAAAGTGAAAAAGCCTTTCCTTTATGTCCTACAAAGTCTTATGTTGATCTAATGATGATTTAATGTCAATTTTAGGATGTTTTTTTCTGTTACATGTTTGTGAAGCAACACTGTCGGGGGCAATAAAGTGTATTCTATTCTATGAAATACTGGATATGTGAGCACGTTGTTGAATATCGCGAGAACTACATTACTAGCGAGAAATAAACAGATATGTAAGTGTAGTGTCAGTTCTGCTGCTTTCAGTATTCTGCTAAAACACAACAAAGTGCCGGTTGAATTTAAAATAAATGAAAAGGAAATGATATCTAACATGATTTTACTGAATTGAACATAAATATCAACGTTTTTATTCCAGACTCAAGGTCCATTCAAGAGACAAAGACATGACATACAACATACCTTAAAAACAAATAAAAACATATACAAAGAAATAAAATCCAGAAGAAACAACAATACCACATTTCTATAAAAGACACTTATACCAGTGTTTCCATAGTGATGATTGGTATCGTATGGCACTAAACCTTAGGATTTACTAATAGCATAACAAATTTATTTTGGGAGACGTTCAGGCGACAAATGAATTTGTAGATGAGACAATGCCTGGAAGGTGCTGACCCCCGCATTACAGAACAGCTCACTACTAAAACTACTAATAAAGGCTCCACTACAAAAAGAAGGACAGTTTAAATTTTAACGTGCAGTTTTCTGATGAGATTTTCGTGTTTTTTTAAAGGGTTCTTACGCATGCATGGAGGGGCTCATGTCGCTGGGCTCCTGTTTGATGGCCGGGGACACGATGGCCGGGTGGGGGATGCCCGTCTGGTGGAGGCCGTGCGGCGGCGGAGTCACCATGTGGGGGGAGAAACGGCTGGACACCAAGCTGTGATGGAGACAAGGTTTGATCAGTCGGTGGGAAACATATTCAGATGGCATGCGTTTCAGGAGCAGCTGAGATGAATCAGCTGTTAGTTGTCAACTGTTAAATGAATGGCCAACTATTTTCATAATCTGTTTAATCGGTTTGAGTCATTTTTATTTATGAAAAAAAAAAAGTCAAATATTCTCTGATTCCAGCTTCTGTAACGTGAATATTTTCTAGTTTCTTCACTTCCTCTGACAGTAAACTGAATATCTTTCGCTGCGTGTGTATTATTATTGTTGATAATGATGTGTATTATTATGTGTGGGTGTGTGTGTGGGTTGCATACTGAACATGTCATAGGGGGTGTATTAGTGATATTATATAGTTACATAGTGAACATGTATACAGGTGTGTATTTGTGTTTGTTGTTATATTATTATTATATAGATTGCATAGTGAACATGTCCTAAAGGTGTGTGTGTGTGTGTATGTATTGTTTGTTATATAGATTGCATAGTGAACATGTCATATGGGTTATGTGTGTTTGTGTGTTGTTGTGTGTGATAGGTATGTATATAAGGTTGCATACTGAACATGTCATAAGGTGTGTGTGTGTGTGTGTTATTATTATTATTTGTGTGTGTGTGTGTGTATAGGTTGCATAGTGAACATGTCATAAGGTGTGTGTGTGTTTGTGTGTGTTTGCATGTGTATATAGGTTGCATACTGAACAAGTCATAAAAGGTGTGTGTGTGTTATTATTGATTAGTGTGTAATAGTTGATGGTATATACGTTGCATAGTTATTGAACATGTCATAAGTGTGTGTGTGTGTGTATTGTATGGTATGTATTATAGGTTGCATACTGAACATGTCCATAAGGTATTATGTGTGTTTGTTATTGTTAGTGTGCGTGTATATAGATTGCATAGTGAACATGTCATAAAGGTGTGTATGTGTTATGTGTTATGTGTGTGTGTATGTATAGGTTGCATACTGAACATGTCATAAAGGTGTGTGTGTTTGTTGTTATGTGTGTATATAAGTTGCTGAGTAATTGCATCTCTTAAGGTTGTATTATTGTGTATTGGTGTGTTTATGTATTGTGTGTGTGGTATATAGATTGCATAGTGAACATGTCATAAGATTATGTATTTGTGTTTGTTGTTTGTGGTTGTTGGTATATAGGTTGCATACTGAACATGTCATAAGATTGTGTATTATTATTATTATGTATTATAGGTTAGCATAGTGAACATGTCATAAGGTTATTATTGTTGTTATTATTGGTATTGTGTATAGGTTGCATAGTGAACATGTCATAAGGTTATTATTATTTTTATTTGTGTGTGTGTGTGTGTATGTGTATATAGGTTGCATACTGAACATGTCATAAGATTTTTTTTGTTGTTGTTATTGTTATTGTTTTTGTGTGTATATAGGTTGCATAGTGAACAGTTAGTAATGGTATGTATTGTTTGTATTATGTATTGTGTATTGTGTATATAGGTTGCATAAGTGAACATGTCATAAGGTGTTTATTAGTTTATGTGTGTTTGTATTGATAGATGCGTGTGTTTATATAGGTTGCATACTGAACATGTCATAAGGTGTGTGTGTGTGTGTGTATGTATTTTTATTTGTGTTTGTATAGGTTGCATAGTGAACATGTCATAAAGGTGTATTTTATTATTATTTTTTATTATTTTGTGTATATAGATTGCATAGTGAACATGTCATAAGATGTGTGTGTTGTTATTATTTGTGTGTGTGTGTGTATATAGATTGCATAGTGAACATGTCATAAGGTTGTTGTGTGGTGTGTGTTTGTGTGTTATGTATGTATAGGTTGCATACTGAACATATCATAAGGTTATTATTATTATTAGTGTTGTGTGTGGTATAGGTTGCATAGTGAACATGTCATAAGGTTGTGTGTGTGTGTGTGTGTGTGTGTGTATATAGGTTGCATAGTGAACATGTCATAAGGTGTGTGTGTGTGTGTGTTGTGTGTGTGTATGTGTATATAGGTTGCATACTGAACATGTCATAAGGTGTGTGTGTGTGTGTGTGTGTGTGTGTATATAGGTTGCATAGTGAACATGTCATAAGGTGTGTGTGTGTGTGTGTGTGTGTGTATATAGGTTGCATAGTGAACATGTCATAAGGTGTGTGTGTGTGTGTGTGTTTGTTTGTGTGTGCGTGTGTGTATATAGGTTGCATACTGAACATGTCATAAAGGTGTGTGTGTGTGTGTGTGTGTATAGGTATTATTATTATTGTATAGGTTACATGTGAACAATAATTTTGTCATAAAAGGTTGCCGAACATGTCATAAGGTGTGTGTGTGTGTGTGTGTGTGTGTGTGTGTGTGTGTGTGTGTGTGTGTGTGTGTGTGTGTATATAGGTTGCATACTGAACATGTCATAAGGTGTGTGTGTGTGTGTGTATATAGGTTGCATACTGAACATGTCATAAGGTGTGTGTGTGTGTGTGTGTGTGTGTGTGTGTGTGTGTGTGTGTGTGTGTATATAGGTTGCATACTGAACATGTCATAAGGTGTGTGTGTGTGTATAGGTTGCATGTGTGACATATTAAAAGAATTAAAATGGAGTCATTTTCCGACCAATCATTAACTAGAGTGTGTGCCAGTGCTGTTCATTACAATGCTCCATTGTGCTAACAATTGGAAATAGAAGCGAGACTCTTTAGTGAAAGGTGTTCTGTGTGTGTGCACGGGGCTGTCGGAGCGCTCTCTGGAACGTGGTAAGGAAAGTGGTTTCAGGTGTCACGGCCATGCTGTCGCCACGGCAACAACACACTCCACTTTTTTTTCCGCAGCCATTGCTATAATAAAAAGGGGCTTTTGAAGAACTCTTTATTTGGACAAAAAGGCAGGCATGTAGCTCATTGTGCGTATGAGTTCAGTCCGGACGGACGCAGTGGGCCCGGAGGGCGATGCGGGGCGACGCGGGGCGCTTGTGTGCCAAGTCAGCTGAACTTCTTCCTCTCGTCCGGTTCACAGAGGTTCGCTGGTAAACCAGACCGATCAAACGTCGCCTCCTGTTGCCCTCACAGAGCCCTTCACACACACACTTGAGTGCACATTTTGATGTTCTTTTTTTCTATTATAAATGCATTAGAGCTGCAACTAACAATGATTTATCTGTCGATTATTCTCTGGATTCATGGATTAGTTGTCTGGTTGATAAAATGTCAGAAAATGGTGAAAAATGTGGATCAGTGTTTCCCAAAAAGACAAAACAACTCAAAGATGTCACAGAGGAGAGAAGACACTAGAACAATATTCACATTTAACAATCTGACATCAGAGAATGTTTTGACTTTTTTTTCCATAAAGAATGACTCAATGCGATTAATCGATTATCAAAATAGTTGGGGATTTATTTTATGGTGGACTTTCCCCCGGTTTCTTTCGTAAAGAAATGACTCGGACCCTTTAGTAACCCTGATTCTAACCGCTGGGAGTCCAGGCTGCAAACACTCACACACAAAGACAGTTAGAAGCTCGTTTTGACTCCTCGTTCAACATTCACTCTCTGACAGAGTATAAAATCTGACCTAAAGGAAGAAATGGGTTTTAATTCATGAGGTGTAATACAAATATCTGTTACTAGGAACTCATATTTGGCTTTATTTTCCTCCTTTTGCCTTGAACCACTCAATAATTCATGCTGTATGAAGAAGGAGGTGCCACACGGTTCCCTGGGTGCTAAACCTACACCGACTAAATCTGTAAACATCCCACTCGGTCCCCGATGACTGCTGCTCCAAGTGATGGCACGCAGTCAAAATAATGCTCCCAATGCAGTCTGGGTAAATTATAGTGTGGTCTAGACCTAGGCTGTGTCTCAGGCCGCCTACTTGCACACTTCAAACACTTTAGTTTTAAGTATATCGTGTATAACGCAAAAAGTCAGCGCACTGAAAGTACCCGGATGACCCCCTAAAAAATGGTTAAAAAGTTCAGTGTGGAACGATGGACACTACGCGCACTAAATGGGCGCCATCTTGACTACAAAGCGGAAAAAGGGAGGGACCAGGGACGTCGGCAAGTTTTTAATCAGTTGAATCCAGGCTACTTTATGCAAATGAGGAGCAGTCGGCTCGCCGTCTCTCAAAATCTGACGAAAATCTCTTAAACTGACCTTTGTCGATCAAAAAAACACAAATATTCAGCAACTGCACGGCCTATTTCTCGCTTAAAATGTTTTCAGAAACACGTTTCGGTGAACTATCTTCGTAAAATATGAGATCGTATTCCGAACGAGCCGCCGCTACGGTCGGTTTTGAAATTCGAGAGCAGCCAGACCCACGTGACGCGTTGGTCCAATCAGCTGCCATGCACTGCGTTCGTCACGCTCATCCCGCTCGTCATTTCCGGTAAGTGTTTTAACATAAGTGTTCCTTTTGGGACAACACTAACCATCCAAAGTGGGCGCTACGGCAGGAAGTGGTCAGTGCACGTTAGCAGCGTACTGATGGAAGGATGCGGAATGAGACCCAGCCCTACTCTATCTGTAACGTGTCCCGAGATTACTTCTGTTAGGATTTATACACTATAAATAAAAATGAACTGAAATAAGATTGTATTAATTCTTTAATTCTTTCTCGCTTCATTTTATACCTCATTATCTATTAACAACTTGAACGTTACATCTTCTAGATACAAATAATGTAAACAATGAACCATTTTGACTTCATTATAACGTTGAAATTAGTTGCTTTTTTTATTCCTACTTTAATGCTTTCTCGCTTCATTGTCTAGTTTGTAATAATCGCGCTTTTAAAGTGACATCTTTTAGATGAACAAATGCAGACAAAGTTAAGAGCAGACCGCTTCATATTGAAGTTGGTGCGGCATTTAGCTTGCACCAAATCTGACGCATTAAAAAGTTTGGAAAAAAAACTAACTCCTGTGAGGTGTGCGGTGATTGTTGCGAGTCCGTCTCAGGACGGTGCTGCACATCCTATTGATCACAGAGACGCTCCTGAATATTTCATCTCGTACCATCACCGGAAGGCTCGCTACAAATCTGCCCAATTTAAAAAAAAAAAGAGGGTCAGAGAGTTTAGTGTGATTGGACGTGCAGGTTCAGATGAGCTTTGATTTGTCGTTATTGATTCTCAGCCCTTTCATCTCTGCCGTGTATGTGTGTGTGCGTGTGTGTGTGTGTGTGTGTGTGTGTGTGTGTATGTGTGTGGTGTGTATTTCCAGAACATTGGCCCCGACCACAGAAGTTTCGCTCTGGGTGAAAAGACAGGAGAGGAGCACTGAATGCCAATAACGCCTTCGCCCACTATTTAACAAGCTCAACTTGTGCTGCGATGGACTTAAACCTCAGATCCCTTTGTGCTCCCGACGCCGCTGCCTGTTCATGATCTGACAATTTTGTCAGAAGCTGAAAGTGTGTTATTCAAAAAAAGAGAAAAAGAAGCTTATTCTATAAAGAGTTTTGCCAAAACATTTTAACGACAGGGGGTGGAAATCACAGAGGACCTCACGGTACGATACACGGCTCACGATACCGATAACATCACGATGCAGCAAGTCTGCGATAATCAATATATTGCCTGACAATCCTATAATGATCCATCACGGTATCGGTCTAAATATGAATACAAAATGCCTGTGAAAAGCTTAAGTGAAGGTCTTCAGTCTGTAAATTAAAATGACACAACTATAGATCGACTATGGGTTCAGACTTTGGACTTAAAGTGCTCATATTATGCTCATTTTCAGGTTCATAATTGTATTTAGAGGTTATATCAGAATAGGTTTACATGGTTTAATTTTCAAAAAACACCATATTTTTGTTGTACTACACATTGCTGCAGCTCCTCTTTTCACCCTGTGTGTTGAGCTCTCTGTTTTAGCTACAGAGTGAGGCATCTCAACTTCTGTTCCATCTTTGTTGGGAGTCGCACATCCTCAGTAGCTAGGTAAGGACTACTAGCCAGTCAGAAGCAGAGTATGAGGGCGTGCCCTGACAGTACCTAGGTAAGGACTACTAGCCAGTCAGAAGCAGAGTATGAGGGCGGCCCTGACAGTACCTAGGTAAGGACTACTAGCCAGTCAGAAGCAGAGTATGAGGGCGGGCCCTGACAGTACCTAGGTAAGGACTACTAGCCAGTCAGAAGCAGAGTATGAGGGCGTGCCCTGACAGTACCTAGGTAAGGACTACTAGCCAGTCAGAAGCAGAGTATGAGGGCGTGCCCTGACAGTACCTAGGTAAGGACTACTAGCCAGTCAGAAGCAGAGTATGAGGGCGTGCCCTGACAGTACCTAGGTAAGGACTACTAGCCAGTCAGAAGCAGAGTATGAGGGCGTGCCCTGACAGTATGTGGCCAAACATGAGCCGCTCACCTGGACATGGATGCATTCATCGCCAGCGCTGGGTAGGGGTGACGGAATCCCCCCGGAGGGATGGAGTACATGGGCTGGCCCTGCCTGAGAGATGGAGGGAGAAAAGAGAGAGAGTGACTATCCGGTTGACTTTTATCATTATTATATCAGATGTTTTTACTCCTCGTTGTTGTTTGTTTGCTTGTTCATATGCTTTGGCAACACAAATGGATTGATTTTGTCATGCCAATAAAGAAAACTGATTGACAGGGAGACAGAGAGAGGAAGACAGAGAGAGACAGACAGAGACGGAGAGAGACAGCTAGAGGTGGAGAGAGACAGATGGAGACAGAGAGAGAGATAGAGACGGAGAGAGACAGAGAGAGACAGCTAGAGACAGAGACAGAGAGAGACGGAGAGAGACGGAGAGAGACAGAGAGAGACGGAGAGAGACACAGACAGACTGAGACGGAGAGAGACAGATGGAGACAGAGAGAGACAGATGGAGACAGAAAGAGACAGACTGAGACGGAGAGAGACAGATGGAGACAGAGAGAGACAGAGGGAGCGAAAGCTCCAGTGTGCGGTGGATCCGACCCAGCTGACAGCTAACCCAGCAGCACTAATCCTCTACTCATCAGCTCCAGTCCTCTGCCTGTGGAACAGCACCGTTGCAATTGATTACGAGAGCCGTACCAAAAGCCATAAATGTTCAGAAATTCCTCCCGCTGAACTCAAATGTTCACATTCATTTTTGTTCTGACACGGTGCACCTGCACTTAGACAACAGTTCATAAAACATACAACAAAAAATGTATATATATAGTTACTTGCTTCTTGACTTGGACTTTATCAAACTGCTTGTGGTGCTTTCCTAAATCTTTACTCATCACATGGAGTTAGCCACAATGGGAATCGGCTAACATCACCACTTTAACTGTGGTGTGATTTCAAACTAAGACCACATCGACACCGCTACCTTTTCATTTTTAAGCGGCGTTTTGAGACAAAACCGATCCACACAAGAGTTTCAGCTCCAGTAGCAGAGCTAATCAACACGTATCACATATTCACACACACTGGGCATGTGTGTGTCGGTGTAAACAGGAAGCAGATTCTCTGATGTTACTCTGCGGTTGAAAATCATGGATGTAAAAGTTAAAAAATACAGAAACTACTTTGGAGAAAGAACAACAACGGTGAAAAGTAAGAGCAGGGATGTATTATCTCGGAGTTACTGAGAGGTCTGTAAGCTACCTAACCGATAAGACTGACTGACGTGCGTCGTTTCCAAAATTCTCCGTTTGTGTCCGTCCAGACTACAAAGCAGCCCCAGAGTTTTCTAACCAAAATAAGGGCAGCAGTGTTTCCAAATGTCTCCGTTTTAGGGGCTCGGAAACGTCGAAGTAGTGTGGTCGCGAGGCGTAAACGTAGCAAAAGATATGTGTTTTGAAACCAAAAAGGTACTACTGTGGATGTAGCCTCAGAACAAACAACGTGACATCATGACTTCACGTAAACATATCTGTACGTATGTCTACGGCGTCTACAGCAGACGGGTTGGGTTTAGATAAAGAAGAACGGGACAGTTGGGTTTAGATAAAGAAGAACGGGACAGTTGGGTTTAGGTAAAGAAGAACGGGACAGTTGGGTTTAGGTAAAGAAGAACAGGACAGTTGGGTTTAGGTAAAGAAGAACAGGACAGTTGGGTTTAGGTAAAGAAGAACGGGACAGTTGGGTTTAGGTAAAGAAGAACGGGACAGTTGGGTTTAGGTAAAGAAGAACGGGACAGTTGGGTTTAGGTAAAGAAGAACGGGACAGTTGGGTTTAGGTAAAGAAGAACAGGACAGTTGGGTTTAGGAAAAGAAGAACAGGACAGTTGGGTTTAGGAAAAGAAGAACGGGACAGTTGGGTTTAGGTAAAGAAGAACGGGACAGTTGGGTTTAGGTAAAGAAGAACGGGACAGTTGGGTTTAGGTAAAGAAGAACGGGACAGTTGGGTTTAGATAAAGAAGAACGGGACAGTTGGGTTTAGGTAAAGAAGAACGGGACAGTTGGGTTTAGGTAAAGAAGAACAGGACAGTTGGGTTTAGGTAAAGAAGAACAGGACAGTTGGGTTTAGGTAAAGAAGAACAGGACAGTTGGGTTTAGGTAAAGAAGAACAGGACAGTTGGGTTTAGGTAAAGAAGAACGGGACAGTTGGGTTTAGGTAAAGAAGAACGGACAGTTGGGTTTAGGTAAAGAAGAACGGGACAGTTGGGTTTAGGTAAAGAAGAACGGGACAGTTGGGTTTAGGTAAAGAAGAACGGGACAGTTGGGTTTAGATAAAGAAGAACGGGACAGTTGGGTTTAGGTAAAGAAGAACGGGACAGTTGGGTTTAGGGAAAAGAAGAACAGGACAGTTGGGTTGGGTTTAGGAAAAGAAGAACAGGACAGTTGGGTTTAGGAAAAGAAGAACGGGACAGTTGGGTTTTAGGTAAAGAAGAACGGGACAGTTGGGTATAAGAAATGGCAGTTAAGAAGAACGGGACAGTTGGGTTTAGGTAATGAAGAACTGGACAGTTGGGTTTAGGTAAAGAAGAACGGACAGTTGGGTTTAGGTAAAGAAGAACGGGACAGTTGGGTTTAGATAAAGAAGAACGGACAGTTGGGTTTAGATAAAGAAGAAGCGACAGTTGGGTTTAGGTAAAGAAGAACGGGACAGTTGGGTTTAGGTAAAGAGAACGGGACAGTTGGGTTTAGGAAAGAAGAACGGGACAGTGGTTAGGATAAAGAAGAACGGGACAGTTGGGTTTAGGTAAAGAAGAACGGGACAGTTGGGTTAAAGAAGAACGGGACAGTGGGTTTAGGAAAAGAAGAACGGGACAGTAGGGTTTAGGGAAAAGAAGAACGGGACAGTTGGATTGGGATAAAGAAGAACGGACAGTTGGGGAAAGAAGAACGTGGGTTAGAAGTAGGAAGAAGTTTTAGGTAAAGAAGAACGGGACAGTTGGGTTTAGGTAAAGAAGAACGGGACAGTTGGGTTTTAGGATTAAGAAGAACGGGACAGTTGGGTTTAGGTAAAGAAGAACGGACAGTTGGGTTTAGATAAAGAAGAACGGACAGTTGGGTTTAGATTTAGAAGAACGGGACAGTTGGGTTTAGGATAAAGAAGAACGGGACAGTTGGGTTTAGGTAAAGAAGAACGGGACAGTTGGGTTTAGATAAAGAAGAACAGGACAGTTGGGTTTAGGTAAAGAAGAACAGGACAGTTGGGTTTAGGTAAAGAAGAACGGGACAGTTGGGTTTAGGTAAAGAAGAACGGGACAGTTGGGTTTAGGTAAAGAAGAACGGGACAGTTGGGTTTGTAAAAGAAGAACGGACAGTTGGGTTTAGGTAAAGAAGAACGGGACAGTTGGGTTTAGGTAAAGAAGAACGGGACAGTTGGGTTTAGTAAAGAAGAACGGACAGTTGGGTTTAGGAAAGAAGACGGACAGTTGGTTTAGAAAGAAGACGGAGTTATAAAAAGACAGGACAGGTTTAGGTAAAGAACGGCAGTTGGGTTAAGGAATGGACAGTTGGAATGGACAGGGAAAGAAGAACGGGACAGTTGGGTTTAGTTAAGAAGAACGGGACAGTTGGGTTGATAAAGAAGAACGGGACAGTTGGGTTTAGGAAAAGAAGAACGGGACAGTTGGGTTTAGGAAAAGAAGAACGGGACAGTTGGGTTTAGGAAAAGAAGAACGGGACAGTTGGGTTTAGGAAAAGAAGAACGGGACAGTTGGGTTTAGATAAAGAAGAACGGGACAGTTGGGTTTAGGAAAAGAAGAACGGGACAGTTGGGTTTAGGAAAAGAAGAACGGGACAGTTGGGTTTAGGAAAAGAAGAACGGGACAGTTGGGTTTAGGAAAAGAAGAACGGGACAGTTGGGTTTAGGAAAAGAAGAACGGGACAGTTGGGTTTAGGAAAAGAAGAACGGGACAGTTGGGTTTAGGAAACGTGACACGCGGGACCCGATCCCCGGTCTCCTGGGTGGAAGTCCTGTCCCGACCAACCTCCCTATGCGGATTTTCGCCCTTTCATACTACTCGCTACGGCATCAATTGACACGAAATCGCAAGGTAATGTAAGTCAACGGAGGCCAGACGGCGTTGGCAAACACGCTAAAAAGCGATTATGCGTCTTGATAACACGCCACTAATGGAATATGAATTTGCGTGGAATACATACGCCACTTCATGAGATCAGTCTGGAACAACAACACGTGTGGCTGAGTGGACGGCTGAATCTAAACGGGACTTACTGCTGCATGAACCAGCCCAGAGGGTGTGCGATGGATCCGACGGCGCCAGGAGACAGCGGGTAGTACGGAGAGAGCTCCGACGGGTGAGGCGTCCGAGGAATACCTGCAGGGAGGGGGGGGGGGGCAAAGACAGAAGAAAGCAGCTTTAAAAAAACATGCAGCTTCTTACTGACTTATTTCAAATATTTGCCATCACCTTTGATTGATTGAGGAGGTTTTTATTTCAAATACATAAAGAACAGAAACAGCAGACAAGAAATAAAACTAAATGCATAAATGAATAACAAGATAATTAATAATAGTCATTACAACAAAGGTAATGGTGAATGCTTGTTGATTTGTGTACATATTGAGAAAGAAGTGAGAAGAAGGATTTAACCCTTGTGTTTGTCTTTTCTAAATTTCTATATCCGAAATATATCTTTTTAACTACCTAATTTTGATCAAAAATAACACCGATCATTCCATACTAGCTTCGCAAGTACAACAAAAGATCGGATCTCTATTTTCATTCACAATTCGAGGTGTTTTTCTTCTTTCTTTCTTTCTTTCTTTCTTTCTTTCTTCTTTGATTATCCTTCCTTTAATATTAAATCTAAATAATTCATAATTCCTGCTTTTTTAACTAAACAATTCGGTATTTCTAAAAAGGAAGACCATGAATTCCAAAAATAAGTGTAAAACTATATAAGTTAGTGATGGTGTTCATACATGGTAGTGAAAATAAGCTTTAAATATATATTTTTTTAAAAAGCGCCATAAACAATGAAAAAAAGCGCCTAAAATGTCGAAAAAAGAGACGCCAGAAAGAGAGCTGATGTTCAGTTTTGAAGGATGATTCACGGTCGAATGGAAGCCAAATATACAAATATACAAATCACTGATTGATAAATCAAGCCGCTTCCCGATTGCTCTTTACATATGTTCTCCCCTCTCTCATATCCAAAATCCTCTTCAAATTGACATTTATTACAAAAAAAGAGGAACATAAAATTGGAAAGAATTTATTTCAGAAACGCAAAAGACAACAATCGCCTTGCTCTTGGTACTCCGTACTCTAGCGTTGAAAGGGTTGCTGTATAAAGTTCGTAGTTTCATCCTTTCACTCTGGGGATTAGAATAGTGAGTTTTCAAGGTGAGAAAAAGTAACAAAATGTCCACAGAAACTTGCTCAGTACGTTTCAAACAGAAACAGTTTCCTTTTCAGACTTCGTGACCCTGTTGAGCGTGCGTGTGTTGGTGCACGTCACGGTGTCTGCCTCCTGCTTTCTGTGGATGTTTCAATATTTCTTTTCAGCTTGGTCACGTTGGTGAATTCATCTTAACTGATGCTTTAACAAAATTTAGCTTTTACAGCCACCTAGTCGAGATTACTGACAGCCTGTATGTGGAATTTCACTTTGGAAGGTAATTTGAGAGGTAATTTTCCAATGCTATGGTGTCTGAGTGACTAATGTGAAGAAAAAATCTTTTAAATTGGTCCCGCGAGAACTGCTGCACCTGTAAACCAGGCTGAATGCCAAACCCACCAGACTCCATATAAATAATCAGGACTTTTAGCGTGTATAGAGCCAGCATATCTCCACCAGACTCCATGTAAATAATCAGGACTTTTAGCGTGTATAGAGCCAGCATATTTCCACCAGACTCCATGTAAATAATCAGGACTTTTAGCGTGTATAGAGCCAGCATATCTCCACCAGACTCCATGTAAATAATCAGGACTTTTAGCGTGTATAGAGCCAGCATATTTCCACATGTAAATGGGTGAATTAAGAGTTTATTTCAACCAAACCAGAGTGGTGATGGTTGGAACAGTGGAAAGATGAACCAAGACGGCTTTTGCTAGTTTTATTTAGTTTCAAAGTGTGTTTTACGATGATAAAATCACTATTTATTTACATGGAGTCTGGTGTAGTTTGGTGATGAGGATTTTCGGGGCTGTTTCATGTTAAACTAAAAGGATCTTACTCTTTAACTAAAAGGTCTATCTCTGTAGGGATCCTTTCCATAATGTTGTCAGACACAGAATAATAATCTGAGTCTGTCGACGGCAAAAAAAAAAAACTTTTAGTGGATGGAAACTAAGTATGTGCAATTGTCCGTTGACAAAAAAATCGAGTCACATTCATATCACGATTCAAGCTCTACCGATTCAAAATCGATTCATAGAATTCCAAAAATCTATTCATATCTTTTAATTAAAAAAAACAATAATAATTAAATTGTATGTCTACTGCAATCACATGGGAAAAGTAACTACATTTACATACTGTGAATCGTTTTTTGAATCGAAAATCGATTTTGAATCGAATCTTGAGCCTAAAAATTGAATGGTGACATTTTCTGAATCGGGCACCCCTAACAGCTTGTGCTGGGGGCTTCATATTGGACCAACTTCAAAGATTTTTATTCCCATTAGACATAAAAAGATGGGAAAATAGGGCCTAGGTTGAAAAAAACAAACACAGTTACACTCTAATGCAGTGGTTCTTAAACTTTTGTCAATAATGTGCCCCATTTGAATTGTATTTTTAAGCCAAGTACCCCCTGACCAGCGATAGATTTACCAAACAAAAGCCAAGTGACTGAAAAATATTTAAATGCTGATGAAAAAAGGCAACCAAACCTTTTTTTTAAAAACATTAAAACTTGGAAAAAGTCGGTAGAAAGAAGTAAAGGCTAGAACAGGTGGAAAATAGTATCAAAAACTTCGAAAACAGCAACAGAAACTTCACAAAAAGCGACAGACTTGTAAAAAAAAAAACACAGTAGAAGAAGGAAGACAAACTGAAAATAAATGTGACAAAAACCTTGAAAAAGGCAGAATTGTTTTTTGAAAAAACTTCAACAAACTTGGAGAGAAAAAGAAGACAGTAGAAAAAAGGAAGGAAGGAAGGCAAGAACAGGTCGAAAAGCGACAAAAACTTTTTTTTAAGCGCTCCCGTACCCCCTGCAGTCCTCCAAAGTACCCCCTAGGGGTACACCTACCCCCATTTGAGAACCACTGCTCTAAGAAGTACAGTGTGCAGTGAAGTGGAGCCGAGCCGTTACCTGTCTTTGGGTCGAGGATCTCCGGGGAGAGGTGTGACGGCGGCGTGCCGGGGGAGAAGTGTTCATTGCTGTAGGTGATGAGGGGCGTCAGAGGGTGGACGTGGTGGGCGTGCTGCACCACGGGGACTTTATTGGACTGTTGGTGAAGACAAAACCACAGAGAGACACAGACACACAGCAGTTAGGAGCAGGAAGTGAGCAACGTGCAACACGTGTCTGACACATAACATTGAGAACAGTTGGATTTGATTTACCTAGCGCATGTTGAAAAAACACAAAACAAAGCCTCACCCCCGCCCCTCTCTCCTCCTCAAAAGCTACAGACACAGAAATGGCACATCCTAAGGAAAGCTCATTAGCCCACTAAGGTCTATATAAAAGAGACTTCAGATACAGTATTAGGGGACCACTAAGGCCTATATAAAAGAGACTTCAGATACAGTATTAGGGGACCACTAAGGCCTATATAAAAGAGACTTCAGTTACAGTATTAGGGGACCATTAAGGCCTATATAAAAGAGACTTCAGATACAGTATTAGGGGACCACTAAGGCCTATATAAAAGAGACTTCAGATACAGTATTAGGGGACCACTAAGGCCTATATAAAAGAGACTTCAGATACAGTATTAGGGGACCACTAAGGTCTATATAAAAGAGACTTCAGATACAGTATTAGGGGACCACTAAGGTCTATATAAAAGAGACTTCAGATACAGTATTAGGGGACCACTAAGGTCTATATAAGAGAGACTTCAGATACAGTATTAGGGGACCACTAAGGCCTATATAAAAGAGACTTCAGATACAGTATTAGGGGACCACTAAGGTCTATATAAGAGAGACTTCAGATACAGTATTAGGGGACCACTAAGGTCTATATAAAAGAGACTTCAGATACAGTATTAGGGGACCACTAAGGCCTATATAAAAGAGACTTCAGATACAGTATTAGGGGACCACTAAGGCCTATATAAAAAGAGACTTCAGTTACAGTATTAGGGGACCATTAAGGCCTATATAAAAGAGACTTCAGATACAGTATTAGGGGACCACTAAGGCCATATATAAAAGAGACTTCAGATACAGTATTAGGGGACCACTAAGGCCTATATAAAAGAGACTTCAGATACAGTATTAGGGGACCACTAAGGTCTATATAAAAGAGACTTCAGATACAGTATTAGGGGACCACTAAGGCCTATATAAAAGAGACTTCAGATACAGTATTAGGGGACCACTAAGGTCTTTATAAAAGAGACTTCAGATACAGTATTAGGGGACCACTAAGGTCTATATAAAAGAGACTTCAGATACAGTATTAGGGGACCACTAAGGTCTATATAAAAGATACCTCAGATACAGTATTAGGGGACCACTAAGGTCTATATAAAAGAGACTTCAGATACAGTATTAGGGGACCACTAAGGTCTATATAAAAGAGACTTCAGATACAGTATTAGGGGACCACTAAGGTCTATATAAAAGAGACTTCAGATACAGTATTAGGGGACCACTAAGGCCTATATAAAAGAGGCTTCAGATACAGTATTAGGGGACCACTAAGGTCTATATAAAAGAGACTTCAGATACAGTATTAGGGGACCACTAAGGTCTATATAAAAGAGACTTCAGATACAGTATTAGGGGACCACTAAGGTCTATATAAAAGAGACTTCAGATACAGTATTAGGGGACCACTAAGGCCTATATAAAAGAGACTTCAGATACAGTATTAGGGGACCACTAAGGTCTATATAAAAGAGACTTCAGATACAGTATTAGGGGACCACTAAGGTCTATATAAAAGAGACTTCAGATACAGTATTAGGGGACCACTAAGGTCTATATAAAAGCATCCAAAGAGCACCATGTCATGGGACCTTTAAGACAGAGATATTCAAAACGGGGTCTGTGACTCCTAGGGGGTCCTCAGAGTAAGTTCAGGAGGGGCCGCCAAATTAGGTTTAAAATGTTTTTGAAAGTTTATTTTTTCAGAAATTCAAATATGTCTAAAAATGTACAATACTACGAATGCAATTTATTAATGGCAAAGATAAACTGGCCTTTTTTGTGGTAAAAAAAATTATCTGCAAAGCAAAGCAACCCCGATGCAGAACTCCGAAAGGGTCACGACGGCGTAGGAGCGATGGCGTAGCTACGGCGTGGAGTAGAGCTGGGAAATATATCAGTATTATATCGATATCGTGATATGAGACTAGATATCGTCTTAGATTTTGGATATCGTGATATCGTAAATGGCATAAGCGTTGTCTTTTCCTGGTTTTAAAGGCTGCATTACAGTAAAGTGATGTACTTTTCTGTGTTACCAGACTGTTCTAGCTGTTCTATTATTTTTACCTTTACCCACTTAGTCATTATCTCCACATTACTGATGATTATTTATCTTCAATCTCATTGTGGAGATATTTTGTTAAAGCACCAATTGTCAACCCTAGAATATCGCCACAATATCGCCATCGAGGTATTAGGACAAGAATATCGCGATATGTGATTTTCTCCATATCGCCCAGCCCTAGCGTGGAGATGACGCAGAATCATAAAACAGCCTCAAGTCTTCCACAGACCTCGGGGAAAACAATGAAAGCCATCACGCTGGCGGCTAAAAAACAAAACAAACAAGCTTATAACTATCCCTCAGTGTAGACCGCATTTCTGTCGCCCATTGTTCAGAAGAAACACACGGTGTAAGAGGAGGGCATCATGTGTGAGTGCCCCCTCCGGTAAACATCCCATCAGACTGTGTGCTGTGTGCGTGTGACCGGCCTTGTGATGCAATCTGGACCGGCACCAAGGAACACTAAAAAGCCCTGCTGACACATGCCAAGACCATTACGGCTGTTTAAGCCGAGCAGAGGACTGTTTGTTCAATCTGAGAAGAAAAACAACGGAGCCACGCAGTCCAAAAGTCACACCACGGAGCCACAGACAAACCCAAGCAGCCGAAAGGTAAACTGGACGGCCCGTAAACAAGTGGAGACATCATCATCCCACTGTGTCTGACAGAAGTCACTGGATGGGGAAGAAGAAGAAGAAGAAGAAGAAGAAGCAGCAGCGTGGGTGGATTACACCGCCACGTTACACTGCAGACCACCCTAACTAATTATAGTTAGAAAAACACGGTGTAACTTTAGATAAAGTGGGGAAGAACAGGAAGTCCAGAGCACTGGTGGAATGTAACCTAGTACATTTACTCAAGTAGTACGGTCATGTGGATTTCTTTATTTTAGCATCTTTTCTTTTATTGTCCATATTATTCATGTGGATTTGTCATTTTATCATCCTGTTTATGATGTGTGTGGATGTTGTGTGTGATGTCTTTAAGCTACTGGGACCTTGAATTTCCCCTTGGGGATCAATAAATTATCTATCTATCTATCTATCTATCTATCTATCTATCTATCTATCTATCTATCTATCTATCTATCTATCTATCTATCTACTGTACTTAAGAAACACCTAATATGTTGAGGTACTTGTACTTTACTTGAGCCTTTTCTTTTCATGCCACTTTCTACTTCTACTCCGCTTTAGTTACTCCACTACATTCATCTGTAACAGCTTTAGTTACTAGTTACTTTAGTTACTCCTCTACATTCATCTGTAACAGCTTTAGTTACTAGTTACTTTAGTTACTCTGCTACATTCATCGGTTACAGCTTTAGTTACTAGTTACTTTAGTTACTCCTCTACATTCATCGGTTACAGCTTTAGTTACTAGTTACTTTAGTTACTCCGCTACATTCATCTGTTCCAGCTGTAGTTACTAGTTACATTCATCTGTTACAGCTGTAGTTACTAGTTACTTTAGTTACTCCACTACATTCATCTGTTCCAGCTTTAGTTACTAGTTACATTCATCTGTTACACTGTAGTTACTATATTATTTCATCTGTTCCAGCTTTAGTTATTAGTTACTTAGTTACCCCACTACATTCATCGGTTACAGCTTTAGTTACTAGTTACTTTAGTTACTCCGCTACATTCATCTGTTACAGCTTTAGTTACTAGTTACTTTAGTTAATTCCGCCACATTCATCGGTTACAGCTTTAGTTACTAGTTACTTTAGTTACTCGCTACATTCATCTGTTACAGCTTTAGTTACTAGTTACTTTAGTTACTCCGCTACATTCATCGGTTACAGCTTTAGTTACTAGTTACTTTAGTTACTCCGCTACATTCACCTGTTACAGCTTTAGTTACTAGTTACTTTAGTTACTCCGCTACATTCATCTGTTCCTTCTTTAGTTACTTTACAAGTTTAGGGTTTTTTTGCACCCAGAACACATGTAGTTTATAAAATCTGATGTTTTATTCTAAAGTAAACTAGCCGACAATATAACGAGTTGACATGATTAGCTAGAGACAGACAGATAGATAGATAGATAGATAGATAGATAGGTAGATAGATAGATAGATAGATTGATAGGTAGATAGATAGATAGGTAGAGATAGAGAGATAGATAGATAGATAGATAGATAGATAGATAGATAGATAGATAGATAGGTAGATAGATAGATAGATAGATAGATTGATAGGTAGATAGATAGATAGGTAGAGATAGAGAGAGAGATAGATAGATAGATAGATAGATAGATAGATTGATAGGTAGATAGATAGATAGGTAGAGATAGATAGATAGATAGATAGATAGATTGATAGGTAGATAGATAGATAGATAGATAGATTGATAGGTAGATAGATAGATAGATAGATTGATAGGTAGATAGATAGATAGGTAGATAGATAGATTGATAGGTAGAGATAGATAGATAGATAGATTGATAGGTAGATAGATAGGTAGAGATAGATAGATAGATAGATAGATAGATAGGTAGAGATAGATAGATAGATAGATAGATAGATAGGTAGAGATAGATAGATAGATAGATTGATAGAGAGATAGATAGGTAGAGAGATAGATAGGTAGATAGATAGATAGGTAGAGATAGAGAGATAGATAGATAGATAGATAGAATAATATAAAGTAAACTAGCCAACAATATAATGGCTACAAGTCTCCAGCTGAGATGATGAGACCATTAAACACACAGCTGGTTGGATCCTTTACTCTTTCTACAATGGGAGGAGAGTTCTGCATCGAGTACTTTTACTTTTAATACTTTAACTACATTTTCCTGATGATACTTACAGACTTTTACTTAAGTAGTATTTTCAATGCAGGACTTTTACTTGTAACAGAGTATTCTGACAGTGTGGTATTAATACTGATCTGAAATACATTTTCGCCAACTATTTTGATAACCGATTGTCTTCTCTCCTCTGTGACAGTAAACTGAATATCTTTGCGTTGGGGACAAAACGAGACATTTGAGGACGTCATCTTGGGCTTTCTGGGGGAACACTGAGCCACATTTTTCACTGTTTTCTGACATTTTTTATAGACCAAACAACTAACTAATCCAGCAAACAACCCACAGATTAATCGGTGAAATGAAAATAATCAGTTAGTTGCGGCCCCATAATGTCGACGCACAGCCCCCCCCTCCCCCCACCCCTCCCCGAGATCTGACCGCCGTCGCCGCTACGACCAACACGACGAAGACAACAATAATAACCCGCGTCTCTACTTTCATTAGGCAGCGCTCCGTCTCGCAGTCATTTCCCCCTGGCTGCCCGGCTCAATGGAGCACTTGTTGGCTCAACTTGTCACATGGGAGGGTCAAGGGGAGGGAGGGGGAGGGAGGGAGGGAGGGAGTGGGGGGGGGAGAAAGGAGTCTTGTTCCTCCAGGCTAACCTTTCTTCAATATCCACCCCCCCCTCCCTCCTCCTCCTCCTCCTCACACCCCCTTCTCAACCTCTCCAGCGTGGTCTGCCGGGGAACAAGGTTTGCATTGAGACGTCTGTGCACTCTCTTGCTTCACGCTGCTAAGAATTGTTCCAAATCTTTTGCTTTTTTTAATTTTTTTTCCCCGCCCACCATTATATAAAAGAAAAAGGTCCAACTCTTTTTTTTTTTTTTTTTTTTTTTATCTGTAGCAAATTGGTTTTTTTTTCCCCCCTTTCTGTCCCGGGTCTAAAGCACGCTTTGATTCTGCTAATGCCGGACGGAGTGAGGGAAAATATTTACTGGTGTTTAAACATGGCTATATTAAGACCTCTTTGCTCTGGACTTTATTTTTTATTTTTTTTTTAAGTTTCTCCAGACTTAAAGAGCGTGTAAGGTCAACGCGTAGGACTGACGCGCAGAGAAACGCGGCTTCACACAACACAGAGAAACAGGCTTTGATGAAGCGTTCGCGGCAGAAATAGTGTTGACCTGCTGGCTCGAAAATCCCAACTCCCACATGTCATGTATATTTGAGTTATGCTTTGTTGTTCTACTTAATGTACAATATGCCTGGATTTTTTTTCCTCCCCTCCCTAATATTGTGAAGGCTGTTTGAGACCTCTAGACCTGGGTGCCAACACATTTTTTGGAAAGCACTTCAGTGAGAATTTGAAATGACACTTATTAATTATTCATATCCTGGAATACACCAATCGTGTGCTCTACACATATTTTTTTCCAAGTTTGAAGGCACTAGTTTCAACCGGCTTTTCGGTTCAGCAGCCCCGAACCCAAAATGTGGAGAGAGGGAAGAGAATGGAGAACGCAGGTTGCACATATGCAAAACTATTGGGACCTGTGTCCTCCCTGCCAGAGTGTCTCCCGTTAGGAATGAGGCATGGCTACTTCATCACGCAGATCCCTCGCCTTCAAATCACAACGTTTCGGAGCGGAGCCAAATCAAAAAAGCAGCGTCGTTTTCTGATCGAATTCAAACGTTCAAAACGCCCTGCAGAGATCTGAAGAGCATCACGTGTGGTTTTGTGGAATCACTAAGAAAAAGAAAAAGCCAGACTAATGGCTCAATCAGGAGTTCAAACCAAACACTGACGCATCAATGCCTTCTTTCACTCGCTTCACGTGTGGAGGGAATATTCCTCCAGCCCGGGAGAGCTCCATACGTCTGTTTTCACCATCCAACGAGCGAGAGTGTAATGAGGAAACCGCGAGGAACACGAGCCGTGTTTTAAATATAAACAACAACCTACGCGATAGGACGGATAAAGGGCAACCTGGAACCAGATGGTATCTGCATCGACAGACGGAATCCGAGCTCTTTACATAGACCGGCTCGTTGCAAACAGGCCTGCAGTGGCGCGTTCTTCTCCGCTAGCAGAGGATATAACACCCAGAACTGCTGTTAGAGACATAGGCGTAATATACAGGGGGGATGGGGCACTGGCCAATAATCAAAACTGGCCACCCTCCATGCCCAAATACCTAATAATAACTACCTTTACATAAATAAAGACATTTGCACCATAACTTGATGCAGAAAAAGCACAAACTGTTGCAGAAAAAGGCACCAGAATGCAGAAAATTAAGGGTTTGATCTCGCCCTCCCCGCAATGTTGAACCCAAAGTTACGCCCTTGGTTACAGCGCACTGGACATAAGACATAGGAAGCTGTACTACAATAGCATTTGTACAATCCATAATCTTTTATACCCTAATTCAATACGTTTTTTATTTCTTACTGTAGCTGTGCTACTTTATGTTGCTTTATACACTTAATGACTCGCTCTTATTTTACCTTAAAGTTGACTGTGAGCAACTGCAACTAAACAATTTCCCTGAGCGGGGATCAATAAAGTTTTCCAATTCAGATTCTGATTGATTACAACTAAATTATTTCATTTAGTACTCCCTGAGTAGTAACCCTTGTGTTGTCCTCCCGGCTAAAGAAATGTTAGCACTTTTCCAATTTCCAGCTTCCGGGATTTTTTTTTCTGAATTTCGTTGAGTTTTGTTGCTTTTTTTGATATTTTTGTTGCTTTTGACTGATTGTCACTTGTAATTTTTTTGACATTTTTGTTACTTGACCCGTTTTTCCCCACTACTACCAACTTATACACTCATTTGACACTCATTCTTGGAATTCAGGGTCAATCAACCTAATTTTTGAGTTTAAAAAGCAGAAATGTGCTTAATAAAATTGAATAAAACACCCCAAATTCAATGAAAGTAGTGAACTGATCCTTCATTTTACTTGAGAAGAGCATTTTATAGAACCATCCATGTTCATTTTAGGCAATTTGGTTGAAAGAAACCCAAATTTCTGATATAGAAACTTTTTTGAAAATGGGTCAAATTTGAAAACAAAAAACACAAAATAGGGGGAGGGGGAAAGGCATTTAAGTAGAGCAACAAGTGAAAAGGTCCCAGCAGTAGATAATGCACAGTACAGATAAGAGATAAGGATAAGTTATTGCACATTCCTGAGAAGTTAGCAGCCTCAGTAATGAATAGATAAATAAGTAAAAGGTGTAAACACTGGTTTGATGAACTGGGATGTTTGATGATGGGGAGGAACAGCAGAAGGTTTGCGGAGCCAGTGCAGAGAAAAAGATGTCTGTCTCTTAAGAGGGTTTGAAGCTTAAAAAGAGCCGAGGTGGCAGTACCTCGCCTTGCTGTCCAACTTGGAACGGCGCTAAGAAAAGCACAGTCCTTGGTCAGTGTGGGTGGAGGGGTGGATTTCATTCAAGCAAACATGTTTTTGGATCCTGCACATCTGAATTGAATTACTAGGCAAACAGCCGATGGGGAAGAGAGCTTAGAACAAACTGAATAACCCCGCAGCTTTGTGTGTCTTTATGCTCGGTGATTCTGGGTGGGAGGCTTTCGGAGGCCTTTCAAAAAAAACTCAAAAAGAGGAAAGACGGGGCTGAAAAGAATGCCTGGCATGCTGAGAAATCCAAGCCTCGTGTTTGTCAACGCCAACAGGAAGCGGACGTGAGAGGGGACTGACCGTGTCGTATGTCTTAAAAAAATAAAAAATCTGCCCGCTCCAAAACTCTGCCATCCAACGTGTGCTTTGCGTCTGGTCATCGCCTCTGAAAAAAGGGGTCGATGGGAGTGATATTGTAGTTTAAAACAATGCAGCGCAGAGCAGCGTCATATCCTAGGGCTGCAACCAGGGACGGCTTCCATTGTCGATTATTTTCTGGATTAATAGATTAATAGCTGTTGGTAGGGCTGCACGATATGAGGAAAATATCTAATTGTGATCATTTTGACTGATATTGCGATTGCGATATGATTCACGATATTGGAGGGAATGATCGTTTTTGTATCATTATTCTCATTTTCATTGAAAAAATAAATAATATATACATATACATATATATATATATATATATTTATTTTTGCGAGGATCTGTACCAAACAAAGATGTTTTTCTGTAGTCTGTAGGATAGGATCTGTAGGCCGGGACGTCTCTGCAGCACCACAATACTTTATTTTAGAACGGTTTGACACATATTTTGCCTTCAACAAATATTGCGTCCCCCCATGCGATTTGGATATTGCACTAGTCCATATTGCGATTTCGATAGAATTGCGATTAATTGTGCAGCCCTAGTTATTGGGTCTATAAAATGTCAGAAAATGGTGAAAAATGTTTCCCAAAGCCCAAGATGACGTCCTCAAATAAACTCAAAGATATTGAGTTTTCAGTCACAGAAGAGAGAAAAAACTAGAACAATATTCACATTTAACAAGCTGACATCTGAGAATTTTTTTTTTCACCCAAACAGATTAATCGATTGTCAAAATAGTTGCCGATTAATTTAATAGTTGACAATGAATCGACTGATGGATCCAATCTTTGCAGCTCTACAATATCCCCAGTGATCATTCAATAAATTGAGTTTTTTTTTATAAAACAATCAGCACGGGATATGGATGAACTTCAGAGGGATCTGGTGTGTAAATGCATCTTTGTAAACCGACAGATTGTCTGGTAAATCTGCCTCTGATAAACCACATCTTGTGTAATCTCACAAACTCGTTCTGCGCTCCTAAATCTCTTCGCTTCAGACTCAAAGTGCTGGTTCCTCGTTTCCTATTTTCTGAAGAGGATCCAGCCTCTGCAGTGGCCCAGCAGGGCTGCAGACCTCAGATCAGTATTCAGTGCAGTCCTCCCAAAGCCTTTGATTTCATGATGGATCCCGGTTGTTCACTGCCTAATGCAAAACGAGAGAATCTCACCGGACGCCCACTCAAAGCTCCGTTGAAAGAAAATGGGTCAAAAAGCAAGCATATTTATCTCTTCGGGAGAAAAAAAACAAACAGCAGATATTCAGTTAATATCTCAACCTAATAGGGGTGGGAAACAAATCGATTCACATATGTATCGAGATTTATTTATTTTTGCCCACGATTTTTACAGCTCCATTGTGTAATGTTTTGAGTTGATTCTTACCAAAAAAAAAACTTTGTTCTTTCACAAATATGTGCTCATTCATGTGTAACTACTTCCACCAACTAATTAAAGTATTCTCGTCAGCGTAGAATCTGCCATTCAGAATCATTCAGAAAAAATACGAGCGAGTCGCTCCAATGACGGCCGCCATGTAGCGCCTCCATCTTTAAAATACATTAGTCAAAGAGGGACATACCTCCATCTTTAAAATACATTAGTCAAAGAGGGACATACCTCCATCTTTAAAATACATTAGCCAAAGAGGGACATACCTCCATCTTTATAATACATTAACCAAAGAGGGACATACCTCCATCTTTAAAATACATTAGCCAAAGAGGGACATACCTCAATCTTTAAAATACATTAGCCAAAGAGGGACATACCTCCATCTTTATAATACATTAACCAAAGAGGGACATACCTCCATCTTTAAAATACATTAGTCAAAGAGGGACATACCTCCATCTTTAAAATACATTAGCCAAAGAGGGACATACCTCCATCTTTATAATACATTAACCAAAGAGGGACATACCTCCATCTTTATAATACATTAACCAAAGAGGGACATACCTCCATCTTTAAAATACATTAGCCAAAGAGGGACATACCTCAATCTTTAAAATACATTAGCCAAAGAGGGACATACCTCAATCTTTAAAATACATTAGCCAAAGAGGGACATACCTCAATCTTTAAAATACATTAGCCAAAGAGGGACATACCTCAATCTTTAAAATACATTAGTCAAAGAGGGACATACCTCCATCTTTAAAATACATTAGTCAAAGAGGGACATACCTCCATCTTTAAAATACATTAGCCAAAGAGGGACATACCTCCATCTTTATAATACATTAACCAAAGAGGGACATCACCTCCATCTTTATAAACATTAACCAAAGAGAAATACCCATCTAACATAGATAGCCAAAGAGGGACATACCTCCATCTTTAAAATACATTAACCAAAGAGGGACATACCTCCATCTTTAAAATACATTAACCAAAGAGGTACATACCTCCAAACTTTATAATACATTAACCAAAGAGGGACATACCTCCATCTTTAAAATACATTAGCCAAAGAGGGACATACCTCCATCTTTAAAATACATTAACCAAAGAGAGGACATACCTCCATCTATATACATTAATACTACAAAGAGGGACATCTCCATCTTTAAAATACATTAGCTCAAGAGGGACATACCTCCATCTTTAAAATACATTAGCCAAAGAGGGACATACCTCCATCTTTTAAAATATACAGTCAAAGAGAGACATACCTCCATCTTTAAAATACATTAGCCAAAGAGGGACATACCTCCATCTTTAAAATACATTAGCCAAAGAGGGACATACCTCCATCTTTAAAATACATTAGCCAAAGAGGGACATACCTCCATCTTTAAAATACATTAGCTAAAGAGGGACATACCTCCATCTTTATAATACATTAGCCAAAGAGGGACATACCTCCATCTTTAAAATACATTAGCTAAAGAGGGACATACCTCCATCTTTAAAATACATTAGCTAAAGAGGGACATACCTCCATCTTTAAAATACATTAGCCAAAGAGGGACATACCTCCATCTTTATAATACATTAGCCAAAGAGGGACATACCTCCATCTTTAAAATACATTAGTCAAAGAGGGACATACCTCCATCTTTATAATACATTAGTCAAAGAGGGACATACCTCCATCTTTATAATACATTAGCCAAAGAGGGACATACCTCTGCATTTCGCCCTTTTATACTCAGTGGCACCGTGACGAATGCCTGGGGGAGATTACTCACCAGGGGAAGCGAAAAAAGAGAATTAAAACGACAACTCGACAGGCTAAGCAACAAGACCAAAGTTAATAGTGGAGTGGCTACAACAGCTGCGTGTAAACGATGGCGATCGTAGCGATCGGAATGGGAGGGGCTAGAAAGTAATATTCAGTTGGTCGTCATATACAATTTCACCGCTAGATGGGAGAAATTCTTACACAATATAGCTTTAAGATAGATTCTTTTCCCCAGAATCGCTACTTTTGATTTATTTATTTTTTACCAGTGATTCACCCAAATATTTGAGTTTATGCGGTACCGCCGACAGCGACCGCATCACATCCGTTCCTAGCAAAACAGAGCGAAAATCCACGTTATGTTCTTTACAAATGAAATAAATGTCAGACTGACTGACTGACTGACTGACGTGATGTGCATTCTTCTTAGAAAACAGTTTTTAGAAACGTCTCATGATATATGATATATTATTCAACTTTAGTTGTTGTTAACCTGATTTATACACATCTTAAATTCTCCTTTTAAAGGGTATTTCCATATAACCTGATCCCTGTGTGCTGCATATCAACTTGTTCAGAACAAACTCAGCTTGCTGTATTTTTTTTTCTTCTCCATTTAATCTCTTGGCCCCCTTGGGAGCATAGGGCGTCCACCATGGATCTCCACCTCACTCTCCTCTGCGCTAAGGTCTTTACTTCTTGCCAGGAGGTCCCCCTTCTTGGTCAGCTCATCAAGCGCGGACCGCCTCCAGTTGGATTTAGGTCTCCCTAGCTTCCTCTTTTCTTGGGGATTATAGTCCAGAGCCAGTCTTGCTATGTTCCTCGGATCCTTCCTAAGTGTATGACCGATCCATCCCCACTTCCTGGATTTGATTTCAATGTGGACTTGCTGTATAGTGAGGCCCAAAGTTGTCCGAGAGCAATGTGTAAAGAGATCATTTGACCCTAAAAGATGAAAAGTTCATTTTTTTTGGGAAGTCCTCAAATCTCGTGAAGATGAAAACAAACCTTTACTCGTGTAGACAAATTCTTTTGTTGCTTGAAATGAGTTTACCGAAGTCTTCACAAAGGTTCACAAAAGTAGTGTAATATATGAATAAAACAGTAGATGAAATTTTGTAACATGGCTTTTTGAATAGGAAAAGAAAATCCCAATACTCAATACAAATCCAATCAGCGCCCATTTATCATTAAAAGCCGCTTCCTGACCAAGTCATTACAGGAACGTAGTTATAGGAACAGTCCACTTCTAAACAGTTCTAATAACTACTCTCCCCCAAAACAGGTTTTGCCATTTGCGTTGACACTGGCCAAGTGGCCACAGGGACTGACCTTTTGTTATTATAACACAGCCATCTAACCACCACTATGCGGAAAAGGGAAAAGACCCTGCCCTGAAGTAGGAGCTGAAAGAGTTACAGGAACTGTGGCCAGAGGAACTTAATAATCCCCAAATTGGTCCAGTCTGAACACGAGAAAAAAAAGGGTTCTAGGAACTGCAAAAATCCCTCCGGTCAGAAAGCGGCTTTAGAATTGAATTGAGACAAAAGCATATCGTCCCAGCCCTGCAACTTCAAGTGTCGTATAGCCTACTGAGAGATAAAAACTGCACTGGACACGTGCAGCGAGACAAACGGCATCTCTGGAACGCTGCTCTAGACCTTAACCACTTCAATTCACTTAAAGAAAATCTGTGACTAAGTGACTTATGACACGCTGGCAGTCCCCTGATGCCTTGATTACTCCGGACGCTGATACAATATTAAAAACAAAGAGGCGATTCTTGTGCGCCTGTCGAGTGGAGGTCAGAGCCCATATTTGAGCGCTGAGTGCGCCGTGATCTGATAAGTAACGGAGGCACAGACACCCCTGGTCAGTTCCACCTCATTAGGGAGCCACAGCTCCGTCTAATCCGGAGAACGGCAAAGCAAAGTCGTGCGAGTGACTGAGGGAGCTCAGACAGGGAAGTCCGCAGCCTCGACATCATTATCAGCCGAGCGCTTAGGTTGATTTATGCTTCTGCGTTAAATCCACGCCGTGGCTACGCACGTAGGTACGTGGAGACACGGACCCTGACGTGCACCTCTCGAAATATTCAACTACGCATCGCGGGGACGCACGTGGCTCGGCCAGTGGCTTGGTAGCGTCGCGAGGGTCAACTTCTCCCGCTCCAGATTTCCCACCGTGGTCAGAAAGAACAGGGGCAGGCCTGTCACCATAACAGATTTTGCTGGACGATAACTTGTCCCAGAAATGATTGCGATAAATGATAATATTGTCGTTCTGAGACCATTTTCATCTAATATAATGACAATGGCATAATAACAATAATAATAATGCAGGTACACCTTTTTTCAAGATCAATAAACTTTTATTTCTGAAGAATATTTAACACTGGAACTGGAAGACATTTTAAATGTCCACAATAAATGAACAAACGGCCCAAAAAACAATAAACAAAATGGAAGTTTTTCCAGCCGCGATGATTTCCATTTAAAAATGATCGAGGTCATTTTTATTTATCATGCGATTAACTGATTTATTGCATATTGCGACGGGCCTAAACAGGGTAGACACTTTGTTTCTCTCACTACGACTCTAGAGTCGCTACTCACACACACACACACACACACACACACACACACACACACACACACGTACGTAGGCTACGGAGAAAGCTCTGCGTGGAGCCTCCGCACAACCATAAATCAAACGTTAAATGACGAGATGAGAACGAGACGCACAGGATTTCCTTTCTCTTTGTGTCCTCTTGTCTCCTTTCCTTTCCTCTCATTTCCTCTTCTCTCCTTTTCTTTCCTCTGCTCTTTTGTCCTCTTCTCTATCATCTTATCTCCTCTCCTTTCCTCCCCCTCTCTTCTTTCCTTCCTTTAGGATTGAATGTGCATTGACTGTATTTCTCTTTGGAAATGGTCCAATAAAGAGACTTTGAAAACCTCTCCTCTCATTTCCTCCTCTCCTCTCCTCTCGTTTCCTTTCCTCTCTCCTCTCCTCTCGTTTCCTCTCCTCCTCAGTCACTCCTGACGGCTGACATGTTACCCATACTGCATCACCTGGCCCTGCAGCGCCTTTGATGTTTTATTCATGAAGAGGCACCCCTCTGAACACTGGGGTCTTTTTGGCGGTTTTGGGGTGCTGAACATCGTGTGTGTGTGTGTGTGTGTGTGTGTGTGTGTGTGTGTGTGTGTGTGTGTGTGTGTGTGTGTGTGTGTGTGTGTGTGTGTGTGTGTATATTGATGCTGGGGTGCGGCACGTTCACAGCAAAGCTGGTTCCCTTCTTCCCAGTCCTCCCACCACCACCACCACCACCACCACCATTCCTACCAAAAGCAATACCGCTTGAATGCTAAACAAACCTGTCTGCTGAATAATTGAGGCTCTCAGGCCGGAGCCGGCTCCCATTAGCATACAGGCCGTATGGACCCAATCTGCACAGCCACAGGATGCTCTTTGCCCGGAGTTTGGTATCTACCGAACGCTCTGATTTCTATTAAACATCCCCTAATTCTTGTTCCACACTGAGTCTCTTTTTCTGAAAAAAAATACTAAACATCTCTGATGTCAGCTTGTTAAATGTGAATATTGTTCATGTTTCTTCTCTCCTCTGGGACAGTAAACTGAATATCTTTGAGTTGTGGACATAACGAGACATTTGAGGACGTCATCGTGGGACTTTTTGGGGAACAATGATCCACATTTTATAGACCAAACTAATCGATGAATCCAGAAAATAATGGACGGATTAACCGACAGTGAAAGTAACCGTTGGTTGCAGAAGTCCAGGTCTGCTTCAGGAGTCCCTGCTGGTGTCTGTCTCTCTCTCTCTGGGCAGTAATCCCCGGCCCCCCAGTGTGTGCCCATCCGCTCCCCCTGCTCTCATTAGTGCAGTGTTGGGGGGCCTGGGGAGCCTGCAGGCCTGGAGGAGCCAGTCTCTCTCTCTCTTTCTCTCTCTCTGTCTCTCTCTCTCTCTCTCACCGCGGCTGGCGTAATGAGCACATAATCAGCCTGGCTCGCTGTCAGCAGCAGCACACCAGAGGGGCATGTGGGCTCCTGGCCCAGAGCGGAGGACCGGGGGCTGGGTACACCACGCCCCCGTATTAGAGCGCCCCACAACTGATCAAATGACCCTCTAGTCACAGGTCGTCAGATCAGGCTTGGTGACTTCCTCTTTTACTTCACATACTGAAAGCGGTTACACTTTCAGTGAACTTCCCTACCTCCGTTTCTGCTTTGAAATGGGGGGGGGGATGGGCAATAATTCAATATGATCATTTACAGACTACCAATGGAATCATATCCTGATGAAATCATATATGAAGATATTGTAGTAGAGCTGCACAATTAATCACAATTTTATCGAAATCGCAATATGAACTAGTGCAATATCCAAATTGGAAAGGGGGGCGTCTGTCGTATCCTACAGACTAAAGAAAAAGTATTTGTTTGGTACAGATCCTCGCAAAACAAATCTATATATTTTTCAATGAAAATGAGAATAATGATACAAAATGATCATTCCCTCCAATATCGGGAATCCTATCGCAATCACAATATCAGTCAAAATGATCGAAATGAGATATTTACTTCATATCGTGCAGCCCTATATACAAGTATGTTGTCTAAAAAGATAAACACACACTGACTCAATTTTATCAGAAAATCTGTTGTGAGACATTTTGAGGGAATCTCACTTGAAGAATTGCAGATTTGTTTTTAATATCACACTATAATAATAATATATATATATATATATATATATATAGTGATATCAGATTTTTCTCCATATCGCCCAGCTTTACTTTAAAACTTTTGTCTAGGGGGGGTGGGGGGGAAACGACACATGGTTATGGATCGGTGTATCGATTCAAAGATCCACCACGATCCGATATGATGATACGATGCAAAGTGAAAATAGCGATACATATAGAAGATATGTCTACGTATACGCCCCCTTATTTTAGATTCCCCGCGTCGTATTTATTCTTTTTACTAAAAAATTGATTGTTTTTAACCCTCCTGTTGTCTGCGGGTCTAATTTGACCCATTTTCAAAAAGTTTCTACATCAGAAATTTGGGTTTTACTTTAACCAAATTGTCCCCAAAAAATAACGTGGATGGTTCAGAAAAAAGGGGAAAATGGGGAAATAACAACAAAAAAACGTCAAAAAACAAGCGCAGAAAAAAAATCAACAAACATCAGAATAAGTTACAAAAGACAGAAAAATAAGCATTTGAATTTTGACCCAGAAAAACGTGCATGGGGGACGGGAAGACTTTACTTTAAATGCCTGGAAGAGCACAGTTATAAAAATCCTATTTCAGTTGTTTATTTGAGTTGCTATAAATGGAACTGATTGTGTTGAATAGGCGTTAATGATATCGGCCCGTATCGATCGCAGGCCCCTGAAATGGATCAAATCGAAATTGTGTCGTAACAGATATCAGTAAATATTGTATCGGTGTCTAAAGAATCAATATGATATCGTACTGTGATACAACTTGTGACTGTGGTCACAGGTCGTCAGCTCAGGCTCGGCCACTTCCTCCTTTAGTTCACACGCTGACAAGCTGTTACACTTTTAGTGAACTTCCCTACCTTTGATACTGCTTTGAAAATGAAAGCTACCTGGTATTCGGTTCCTGCCAATTTAACCCTCGTGTTGTCTTCTTCCCTGTCGACCGTGCAACTTTTTGTTTTTCTGGGTTAAAATGTAAATCCAAAAAAAGTTCCAATGTTTTGGTCTTATTCGACACTTTTGTCACTTTTTTCGAAGTGTCTGTCAATATTTTTCTGCATTTGTTTGCGCTTTTCCAATGTTTTTGTCACTTTTTCTGTGCTTTTTAGACATTTTTTTCCTGTGTTTTTCAACGTTCTAGTATACATTTTTCTTTAAATGCTATAAAGTTGAATAAAACACCCAAATTCAATGAAAGTAGTGAACTGATCAATTATTTAACTTGTGAAAAGTGTAGTAGGGAACCATCCATGTCGTTTCGTTTTAAAATTTGGTTGAAAGAAACCCAAATTTCTGACGTAGAAACTTTTTGAAAATGGGTCAGATTTGACCCCCGAGGAGAACAGGAGATGTTTGGCCCGTTCCTTAGAGTCGTGTTTTTCAACTGGAATAAAAATAGCTAAATGATCTAGAGCTGCAAAGATGAATCGATCAGTTGTTAGTTCAATTAATCGCCAACTGTTCTGATAATCAATGAATCTGTTGGAGTCATTTTTTATGAAATAAAAAGATAAAATTCTCTGGTTCCAGCTTGTTAAATGTGAATATTGTTCTAGTTTCTTCTCTCCTCTGGGACAGTAAACTGAATATCTTTGAGTTGGGGACAAAACGAGACATTTGAGGACGTCGTCTTGGGCTTTTTGGGAAACATTGATCCACATTTTCTGACATTTTAGAGACCAAACAACTGACTTGAACACCGGCCATTACATGTAGGTTTAATTACAATAAACGACAGTATTTAGCTGATGTGTGGTGAGCATATTTGTTTGGTTTTCAAGCACTTACGCATTATGAAATCATGAAATATATAGATATATGAAATAATCTAAGTTGCAGTATTAAAATGAACATATTAAAAAGCATTAAAGTATCGTCTTTAATTGAATAAAGCCAAGATACAAAGAAGCTTCTACCCATGCTAACATATAGAGCCTGTATAGGCATTTATAAGTTCCTATGTGCAGATATAAAACGCATTCAATTGAATAACATTTACATGCAGCCATTCAAAAAAAACTAACTTGAAGAAAAGTACATGTGTAAGCACACAAAAGTGAAGGCTACTTATTATTCTGACAATGTGAGTAACATTTCTTACAGCGCACAGTTGGATCCCTCACATTCTCCGTCTTCTACAATGTTTCTTTCTGCATTGAGGTTGTTGTTTTTTTAATAGCTTTAATGACGCTCAAAGAGACGAAGGCCAAACAAAAAAAGAAAAGCACCAACACAGAGCCACATGAAGAGTAACGGCAACCGCCGAAGGACAGAGCAGAAACAATCCGAAAAAACAGGGAACTCAAACTCAGTCAATGTGCTTTCATTTCCTTTAAATCCAACTGCTATTATCCCACTCATTGTTTTGACGTGTTCTCTTCATCCCGTCTCCCTGCGTCGTGGAGTCACAGACTTCATAATGTTACACATTGTCTGGCTAAACTAAACTAATTTGAGCGAGTTTGCTGCAACCGAACGTCACACAGCAGCTGCTGTGTGCCAACGGGGGTCACAGACAGGTCAGCGTTTATTCTATTAAAAATGGATTGGATTGGTTTCTATTGAGACTAAAGTCAGTCCTCAGCAAACACAGCTATTCCCCATTCGACAATGGGGTCGCGCTCAATGAGGACTTTGTCATGTGCGTCGCTGAGATCGCGGGATCCAGGGAATCAGCCACAAACTCAGTCTACGTCTGCACTGCTACGTTTTGGTCTTAAAAATGAACATCTTTTTGCTACGTTCACGCCTGGCGTCCACACTGCTCCGGCCTTTGAGCCCCTAAAACGGAGACGCTGCAACGTCCTGGACTGACTATCGATGGCTTATTTTTCACAGACTCTCAATCTGCGTTTTCCTCCACCTTTATTGCATTGTAGTCCCGCATTACTTTCAGTAACAGTTCCACCTAGGTGTTGCTCTGTCTCCGCAGTCTTTTCTGCAACAGAGCTACTTAGAATATAGAAAAGTAACACAATGCTGGAAGGATTCTTGGCCTTAGGGACGAAATGCGGTCAGAATAAATAGAGAAATGCATATATTTTGCTGGCAGCACCTGAGAAGCCCCGGGGTGAGGAGCGGAGAGTTCGCCTGGAGTTCGCTCAGAGTTGGAGTAATAATCCCTCCGCCCAAGTAGCAGAAGTAGCAGTACTTCGCCTTTCTGAGAATATAGTTCCCAGTATGTATAGGGTTAGAAGATGGCTGTGTGTCATGTGACCTTGTTATTTGTACACGCTGTGACTATACAAATCACAACATGGAAATAGGAACATGTTGGTGTTATTTTGTCACTTATTGGGAGCAGTAGGCTAGATGGAGCTGGTTACCTCCAGGATCTGTGCTAAGCTAGGCTAGATGGAGCTGGTTACCTCCAGGATCTGTGCTAAGCTAGGCTAGCTGGAGCCGGTTACCTCCAGGATCTGTGCTAAGCTAGGCTAGCTGGAGCTGGTTACCTCCAGGATCTGTGCTAAGCTAGGCTAGCGGTGGGTGCGTCAGACAGAGTTAGGACACGCACGGAGATGAGAAGGGTATGTATGGACTTGTCTAACTCTGGGGGATACGGGGAATAATGGCATTTTTCCATTACACGGTACGTGCTCGACTCGCCTCAACTCTACTCGCCTCCGTTGCAGATTTTAGTACCGCCTCAGCGTGGCTGGTCGTCATAGCGGTGCCGCAGTAAACTGACACATTTAGTTTCAAATGAAGCTGGAGGCAGCAAAAAAATAAAATAAAATAAAAACACAGCTGGCTAAACTATTTAAAAATGGCGGGTTTGTTCAGGACACCGCCCGCTCTGTCGCTTTCACGTCACCTTTTGGTGTCGCCTCAGCTCGCTTGGAACCTCGACTGAGATGGTACTAAAAAAAGTACCCGTTAGCAGGTACCGGGGACTTTTTTTTTCGTAATGGAAAACCAAAAAAGGAGGCGAGTCGAGCAGGTACCATGTGATGGAAAAACACCATAAGCTAAAGTCCCAAAAAAGTGTAGCTGCAGCCTCAGCAGGCACGTCTAGCCAGGATATGTGAGGACTTACATGAACTTAGGAAACGCCCTGATACAATCAGGCAGGTGAGATGCCAGACAGATGCTCGTGTTATCTAAAAATGTTTTTCAATTCCCAAACACACCCATCCCTCAGCGAAAAAGCCACAGAGCAAACAGGCCTGCCGAGGCCCCGCATTGTCTAACCCGAGTGAGACACCGGGATGACTAGTTCACACCTGTGTGGGAAGGTTCAAGAATGGCTAAGAGGTTGGAAAGTTGAGAGATTTATGGTGGAGATGGGAGCGATCGTGGTAAAGACAGACAGACCTGCGGGCGCTAAAGGGGGGGGGGGGACTAACCGTGGATGGATGGGAACCAGCAGATTTACATGCACACTATAACTTCATTATTGTGAAAATAAACCACATTACGGTGACTGTGTAATTAAAGCATTTACTGTGCGCGTATGGTTGGCTGTGAATTGATTTCCCCCCCCCAATAAGTTGACGTGATTTGTTTGATAATTAGGTTAATGTCCTGGTGGAAAAAGCTAATTAGTGCCAAGAAATAAGGCGAGTGACAGTGCTTGTGTTCACACACAGGTTATTTGTGTGTGAAATGTTGATGTGGAAATTGGAAATGGGTTCCCTCCCTCCAACCGGCCGTGTTGCTCTTTTGTCAAACACCCTTTCTCAGGTTTGACTTCACAATCTTATTTTATTTATTTTTTTTAGCTTCATCTTGTCATTAATTCAATCCATTGGAGTTTTGTTTTCGAGTGTCCACTTACTAAATGCCCCGGCGTTGGAGAACGGGAGTCTTTTAGTCCTGCCGATCCAGGGACGTCCAAGAGAGGCCATTTCATCTGCAGGTACTGCGGGGGGGGGAGAGACAGAAAAGGAGCCGAAATAAACAACACGTAAACATACACAGAAGAGCTGCAAAGACGAAGCCATTAGTTGCCAACTAATGGATTTAGCACCAACTATTTTGATAACCGATGTATCCGTTTGAGTCATTTTCTATGACAGAAAGCTCTGACGTCAGCTTGCTGAATGTGAATATCCTCTAGTCTTCTCTCCTCTGTGACAGCGAGCTGAACGTCTCGGAGTTGTGGACAAGACAAGACATTTGAGGACGACTAATCCATTAATTGAGAAAATAATCTACAATCTACAATGAAAATGACCGCTAGTTGCAGCCCTGAATACACAGTAACCAAAAACATCAAAAACATACAAGATTTGATGAAATGCATTCAAAAACAGACAGTATAGAAACCAAAACGCATAATCTAAGGCTCTATGTTGCAGGGAAAAGGTATTTATTGTTACTAAACCGCCACATCATTAGGATAATTTAAAGGTGCAGTAGGTAAGACTTCTAAAACTACCTTTCTGTCATATTAGCTGAAACTGACCCTATGTTCCAGTAGAACTACATGAAGCAGGTAATAAAAAAATAAATAAACTGGCACCACCTACAGCCTGTAGTGTGATTTGCAAAAACCCACAGCTCCCTGTTCAGATGCACCAATCAGGGCAAGAGGGGCGTGTCTAACTGCGTGTCAATCACTGCTCATGCACACGCATTCATTCTCCCTTGTAGGAGACAGTTTTGGGCTTTAGCGGAAAGGGGGGAGGGACTGAGAAATTGTTCACATGTTTTGGCTAAGTCCTGGATCTTCCCAATCCTACCTACAGCACCTTTAAATCCCTTCTTAAAACTTACTTTTATAGGAAAGCATTTATGAATATTTAATACACTGTTGGGTTTTATCATCCTGCCCTGCCTTGCCCATTTAATGTATGTCTGTGTACATTTACAGGCATATATATATATATATATACATACACACACACACACACACACACACACACACACACACACACACACACACACACACATCTATTTACATGTATACACACACACATACAGTAGATGGTGCTTCATTGTTGTTGGCTGTGTTGCTCTTGTTTAATTTGCTGGGTTTCTGGAAAGCACTGTGTAACCTTGTTAAGAAAAGTGCTCTAGAAATAAAGTTTATTATTATTATTATTATTTTTATTATTATATAAACCGTAGGGACTGAAGCGTGTAAAAGTGTTATGACTGGGTGTGGGGCCCCGCAGAGATCTCGGGCAGACACCTGTAGCTGCTGGAGTCAGACAGAGCCAGGTTCTGGCACGGTGGGAGAGGGCGGAGAGCCATGTGAACACAACGGACTGCTGGAGGACTGTGAAATTGCCGTTTGTCAAGGAAAAAAAAAAGACCCAAAAAAAAAAAACCAAGGGGCCAGCTGTGGGCGCCCCGTCGCTGAGCCGGAGGTGGGAAGAGACAGCCGGAAGGAAGCCGCGTTTACAGAGGTTGGGGCCGCGGACTCGGCGCTAACATCGCTTTGGCCTTTTGAACCCTCGGACACACAGGCCCTCCTCCTTTTTTGGCGTCAATGGTTTTTCACACATGTATCAAAGTTATCATACAGGGCTTGTGTAAGCGTTTGCTTTCCCTCTTTTTTTTTTTCCCCCTCTCACACACACGTCACAGAGATTTCCAAACGACCGTTTCGCCGCTGCCCATCCCTTCGCCGCCGTGTCACCGCTGTGTCTTTTTGTGATTTATTGCCTCGTGCAACAAGCTTCTTTTTCTTTTTTACATTTTTTTTTTTTCTCCTCCAGCAGTGGAGAAAGCATGGAGCCCGAGCTCGGAAAGCACGGCTCAACCATCTGGTTTGTGAATCAGTTTACATACCGGACACGGCAGCTTGTCATGCATGTGGATTTTTTTTTCTCTCTGGTACAATTTGAAATGAATTAAAAAGGGCTTTTATTTGATAGGTTAGGCTATGTTTTTTTTTTTGCTCATACAGGTCCGTGAAAATGACAAGCGTACTATGGGGTTATACATTCGGTCTGTTAAGTGGTGATTACACAATCTCCCCGTGCATCCTCTGTTATTATTCTACAATGTACACAGGCCTTATTATTTACATAGCTTTTGCGCTCGCGAATTCCTATGCCCAAACAGTGTGACGTCCGGCCATAGCAAACATCTGATGGATGGAGAGGAAGAGGGGAAAAAAAAGACGAAGAGAGAAATCGCGTCGTTTATTTATTATTATTTTTTTAAATGACCAAAAGTAGTAAAAGAGAAATGACGACAAACAAGCAAAACTGGAGTAGTCGTGTATTCACGATCGGATTTAAAAAGAAAACTTCATTCATCACCGGGGGGGGGTTGTAAGGAGGAAGGAAGCTTGGATGGCTGTGCGGGTTAAAAATGGAAAAGACATTATAGCAGGGGGTGGGGGGCGGTGGGGGTGGGGGGGAGGGAGGAGGGAGAGAAAAAAAAACATTTTCAGGAATGAGTTTGTCGGAGCAGGCAGAGGGTATTGTTTCCTGACAGCTGGGGTCCAACAGAGAACCGAGGCAGGAGGTGGGGTGTGGGGTGTGGGGAGTGTGGGGGGACCCTTTTTCCCTTTCAAAAAAAAAAAAAAAAAAGAGGGGGAAATTCTTGGAGTTGACATCAGCCCTCTTCATTTTCTACTATACTGCTCCAGGCTGAATCGTAGGTTCCCAGCTAATGGGCCCTGGTCCATACAACTGTCAGGAGCCGGTTGCCTTTAGAGGCTGCTAGCTCCCACGTTGAAACTTTACTCTGCTGTGTGCACGGCGCCTAATGAATGCTGCTCTCCGGAGAGAGAGAAAAATCCAAAAACAATGCAGGTTTTTCTCTCTCTCTCTCTCTCTCTCTCTCTGTCTAATCTATGTCAATCATGAGTCCTTCCACAAATGAAACCAGCGCTATTGTGAGCGTTTGGGTCTTGCCCGGGCCGTGCCCGCCACCGGCTCTCCACCCACCTCCCTCCCGCCCAAATCCATCCTTTATTTTGACAGCTTCTGCCAGGACCGAGGGAACATGCCCCCTGGGCACTTTTTTGGGGGGTTTTGGAGGCGCCTACTTTTCTTTTAATTGCCAGCGTTGCCCTATGGAGCAACTGTTTCGCACACTCGCCGGAACATTCAGCCGCACGCTGTCACATTAGCTCTAGTCCAGACTACGGTAGCAGCACACCACACTCACTAACACAGGAGAGAGAGAGAGAGAGAGAGAGAGAGAGAGAGAGAGAGAGAGAGAGAGAGGGAGGGTGTTTGGGTCTAGGAGTTGTTTCAGGAAACAAAAGGCGAGGAATCGTGGGCCGTGCTGCTGAGCGAAAAACTTTCTCACTGTTGCAGGGGAGACAACCCGACCCGAGGGAGGTGTAAGAAAAAGAAAAGTTACGACAGAGGCGGCACTTACAGTGGATGACTCAAACAGTTATGACGAAGTGATATTAAACGTTTGCAAAAGATTGAAACAGGAGATACGTTAAATAACGGCGACTACGTCTGATCTTTTTCTCTTCTTCTTCTTCCAGAAACTGCAGATCAAGAGTCACTTTGAGTACGTCTGCTAGAAGTGGGTCTGAAAGTTGTAGGTTATTTTTTTTTTTGCTGACAGGGCACAGTGGCTGATTGACTTCCTAAGAGCAGCTGACAGCGGCAGGAGAGCCAATGACACAATGATGCATGTAATATTCTGGTTTTTTTTGCCCTTATCCCGAAAAAGACAATATTCCGTCTAAGCTGTTTACACGGCTGATAAAAAAAGACTATTCCCCTAATATTCCCGTTTATATGAAGCGGTGTTAAATAGGATTATTTCATAGTTTTGCACCAGTGGTGGACTGTGGAACACAGCGTCCCTCTTTGATCACTTCAACCCTCTTTCTTTAAAAAGGTCAGTGTAGCGATGTGTGAGGATATCCCAAAACCTGTTGGTATCCAAGTCTTTCAAGACGTTTAAAAGCGGCTGCGTTTCTCCTTCTTTTCTTTCGTCCGTGCATCTCTACCGCAGCCCTGCACGCTGTCGGCTGGTTGGTTTGTCTCCGACAACCGTAGCAACGCACAGAGCTGACCGTAGGCCGTAAACTGTCACAAACTGCAGTAAAAACCCCTGATTGAGACACAGATTCTGAATGCGCTGTATACATGTCCAAAGAATACCTATATATATATATATATATATATATATATATATATATATATATATATATATATATATATGTGTATTATATAGGTATATATATGTGTATTATATAGGTATATATATCATATTCTATGTAATATCATATTATGTAATCTGAAAATGCTATATTTGGGGTAAAAAAAGGCCTTATTCTGAATATCCAAACAGAGTATGCAGTTTAAGTGACCTGTATCAAATTCAGAATAAGTGTGCGTGTTAACCTACTCAATGTAACTGCAGAACATTAAGAGATGCTTTCCACATGCCCTTATTTTATTTAGAAACAAATACAGACATATGGTCGGGGCACATAGCAACGGGAGCTGGAAGCTTTGGGTAAACCGACTCGGACGGACTACTGAAAGAAACGAGCAACCAAAGGGAAGTTTAGCTGATCCATTTTCACAGCTTTCTCTAATTGTCTTCCAGCTTTCCCTGCTGCCTCCAACACTCAGAATAGACATCAGTAGAATGTGCTACTTTTACAGGACCCAGATGCGACAAAGGTGGCAGTGATGCCACCGAAATTTTCCAAAAAGGGCTACACTGGAGCACTTTGGTTTTTTGAACACAGAGAATGCAACATATGCTCTGGGGCCTGTGGCCTGCCAGAGCTGGGTTCTAATTGTTACATCGCTCTCACAGAGCGAACGGAAAGCCCAGCCAAGAGTCTTTGTCATCTCTGAAGTGTGTGTGGTGCCATACTGCAGGCCAACATCAGAGCGCCGAGGAGAGGCAGATGTCTGGACATTTTGCTGTCAAACTAAGTCAGAAACTCTGCCAAAGAGACGGCGAGAAGAAGAAAAAAAAAAATCCAAAACTTTGCTAGCTGCTGTCTGTCGACTCCAGGGCGAAGTAAACTCAGAAATAATATCAATGTAGAATTGTACTTCCAGTCATATATAATGTGCATAAAATATTTCTTGATTCTAGAAAACAGCAGATATGCGCAACAACTAGAGCTGCAACTAACGATAATTATCATTGTCGATTAATCGGTCGGTTATTTTCTCAATTAATCGATTAGTTGTTTGATCGGTTTCCCCAAAAAAAGCCCAAGATGACGTCCTCAAATGTCTCGTTTTGTCCACAACTCAAAGATAGTCAGTTTACTGTCACAGAGGAGAGAAGACACTAGAAGCATGCATTTTTTGGGGCTTTTCTGCCTTTAATTTGACAGGACAGCTAGGTGAGAAAGGGGAGAGAGAGAGAGAGAGAGAGAGAGAGAGAGAGAGAGGGGGGGGGGGGAAGAAATGCAGGAAATCATCACAGGTCAGATTCGAACCCTGGACCTCTGCGCTGAGGCATAAACCTCTCAGTATATGTGCGCCTGCTCTACCCACTGAACCAACCCGGCCACGAATCTTTCACTTTTTTTTCATAAAAAATTACTTAAACCAATTAATCGATTACCGAAATAGTTGGCAATTAATTTAATAGTTGACAACTACTAGTTTCTTCTCTCCTCTGTGACAGTAAACTGAATATCTTTGGGTTGGGGACAAAACGAGACATTTGAGGTCATCTTGGGAAACACTGATCCACATTTTTCACCATTTTCTGACATTTTAGAGACCAGACAACTCATCCATTCATCCAGAAATGAACCCACGGATTAATCAACTTTAAAAAAAAATAATAATCGTTGCAGCCCTATTATAATCTTAAACATTATCTAAATGTTATTGCGTCTTATGCTGAATTGCATTAACTCAAGAAGTCAAGAGCAGACAAAGTCAAAGACCTAGAGCCAGTAATAAAGGAGAGCTTATGTAGGCCACGGAGCGGCAGCTCAGACGCTCGTCAAACGGCTTCTCCTGGCTCGTGTTGAATAGCCGAGCGGCAGGAATGCCTCGGCGGATCGCTCCGGCAGATAATGTCAATCACCTACTGTGTGGAGAGCCCCTCCCCATTGTTTTCTTTCACCCCCCCCCCAACAGAAAACAAATGGGCCGCACAGCTTGCTGTTTGGCTGAGGTGTTAATTACCGTCCCCTGCCCCGTATGAGCAGCAACTTTCAGACAATGGGCCCCGTCAGGCCCCCCGCTCGACTGTCCCTCCCTGGTTTGCTCTGCTGATATCACCTGCCCACGCGGGGGCCCATTGACACCTCAACCTGATCTATGCACCGAACACAATTAAAAGCTTTTTTGGGGGGACAAAGACATTGTGATAAGTAGCCCCCGCCTGGCTGCAGAGTTTGCATTAAGGCTCATTGTTGGCCAACATTAGAGGCAATTACAGCAACAATTCTTAAGCAAACCACGGCGGCCATTGTGCTAATTAGTGTGTAATTGATGGGGAAACGACAAGCGGCTCAGCCGCTCAGACCCACAATGCACTGCTGGGCCACTGCAAATTTTTTCTGAATGGGGACCATGTCCCATTATCCGGTTCACTGTGAAGTAAGTAGATTAGTCAGGGAGGAAGTTATTAATTAAAGCTATTTTAAAGGAAGGTACAAAGAGATAAAAAGGACAAATATATATTCAGGGAGGGTGTAACTTGTACAGACTTTGTTTTATTGTTTTTCTTCTGTCTGTCTTTAGATGCTGAAATCAGTCACGTCGGGCACCTACGCTTCAGGGCCTTCGTCTACTAAAGAAATATTTAGTCCGATTTTGTCGACTAGTCGATACGTTGATTTAACACATGTCGACAAATCTGTAAAACTGAGTTCCTCCGCAAAGAATCATGCAAAAAAGCCACACTTTAAATTTTGTGTTGTCCAAAAAATGTGCTCAGAAGTTTCTTGGAAATAAATCACAGAGGTGATATGGAGAAAATCAAACACCTCGACATTGTTGACCAAATACCTTCGATATCGCTATTGCGATGATATTGGAGGAGACTACTGGTGCTTTCACAAAATATTTACAAAATGAGATCTGTGATAAGTAATCACCAATAATGTGGATATAATGACTAAGTGGGGTAAAGGCAAATAGTAGAACTGCGAGGACAGTCTGCCAATAAGTAAGTACGTCTAAAAAGTTCAGAAAATGACAACACGAGGGTTAACACTCATATGATTTTGTCGACTAATCCATACGTTGATTTAATCGACAGATCTGTAAAAACACACAAGAAGAAAACACTTGAAATCTTGTGTTTACCAGATATGTTGATCAAAGGTTTCTTGGAAACAAGTCATTCAGGATAAAAAAAAAAAGGATAAAAAAAAAATTACTAATCGACTCAAGAAATCTTAGTCGACTGAGACCAAAATCTTCCGATAAGTCGACTAATCGCTCTCCTTGGTTCCTCTCATGCTGGGCGATATGGAGAAACTCAAATATCACGATATTTTTGACCAAATACCTCAATATCGATACCGCAACAATATTGTAGAGTTGACTATTGGTGCTTTCACAAAATATTTACACAATGAGATTTTTGATAAATAATCACCAGTAATGTGGATATAATGACTAAGTGGGTAAAAGCAAATAATAGAACAGTTACAACAGTCTGGTAAGTTCAGAAAATGACATCACTTTACTGTAAAGCAGCCTTTAAAACCAGGAAAAGACACTTATGTCATATTAAGATATTACGATATCCAAAATCTAAGACGATATCTAGTCTCATATCACGATATATCGATATAATATTGAAATATTGCCCAGCTCTACTTTGGAAATCTAAAGTCAGAACTTTAATGGAAACAAATCACTCAGCATTAAAAAGCATTTAAAAAAAAAAAGACTTCTCGACTCAAGCAATCGTAGTCGACTAAGACCGAGGCCACCGATTGGTCGACTAACCGTTAAGAAGTGGCAGCCCGGCTACATTCGTCCGTTTTCCCCGCTCTTCACTTGAGTTACACATACAGCCGAGTCTCTTTGCGTTATATTAACCCCGAGCAGCCTGAGTGGAGATAGCATCCTGCTAATGGCGAGCACATTTGAAGTGTCCATTAGTCCATAGAGGAATGAAGTTAAGTGACTATGACAGGGCCACTCCCTCCATTCGCCGGGGCCTCCATTGTGACCCGGTTGGTCTCCCTGCGCTCTTATTCACAGCCCGGTTTAAAAAAAAAAAAGAAGAAAAAAAAGAAAACTGGGTCAAAGGTCAGACATCCAGAGTGCTGTGGTTTCTATGGCAACATGGCCTATTAAGGCCAGGCTCATTGGCCTCTCAACATGCTCTTGTACACAAAAGAACTATTAGTGCAAAGAGGGAGAGAGGAGAGTGAAGAGGGGAGGCAGCGCCAGGGAGGTCCCGACAACACAGACGCAAGGTTTTTCCAACGTTTCCAAGATGGTTACGCACTCTGCCCGCGGCTCCGTTCACGTCTATATGGAGCAGAGCAGCGGAGATGAATCAACTGGTCGCTTTGCAACATTTGCCTCTTCTTATTATAACCCGAAAAGCTCATTTTCACTCATGTCAAGAGTGCGATTATAAAGTTACAGGCCTCAGGTTCACAATGAGGTCATTAAACTGTCTTAAGGTTTGCGTTTAGAAACTTTATTTCTCCAGTGGAAACTTGGGTAATTGTTCTGAAACGGCCGATTATTCAATTTGTTGTCGACTTTTAAAACAATCGCCAACTACTTTGATAAATCGATTATTTGGTTTGAGTCGTTTTTTTTGGGTGAAGAAAAAGTCTAACTTCTGTGATTGCAGCTTGTTAAATGTGAATATGTTCTAGTATGTGGCCGGTTAGCTCAGTTGGTAGAGGGGGGCGCACATATGCAGAGGTTTATTCCTCGACGCAGAAGGTCCAGGGTCCAGAGTCCGACCTGCAACGGTTTTCCTGCATGTCTCCCCCCCCCCCCCACCCCCTCTCTCTCCTCTTTCATATCTCAGCTTTCCTATCCAATAAAGGCAGAAAAATGCCCAAAAATAAATCCATGTGAATATTGTTCTAGTGTCTTCTCTCCTCTGTGACAGTAAACTGAAGATCTTTGAGTTGGGGACAAAACGAGACATTTGAGGACTTCATCTTGGGCTTTGGGAAACACTGATCGACTCTTTTCTTTTTACCATTTTCTGACATTTTACAGACCAAACATCTAATTGCTTAATCTAGAAAATAATCGACCGATTAATTGACAATGAAAACAATCGATAGCTGCAGCCCTAGTTGGGATGGCAGCTCCACATAATCCCTCATCCATTTCCATGGCTTTATACCAACCCCTCCCCCACAACCAAATGTGACTCATTTACCTCAAATTTTGAGTAGCTACATTAGGGGGGGGGGGGGGGGAAACAGATCTAATCATAGAGTAGACCAAGGAGCCTGGGAAACACACACTTTTTGTTAGACCTTCTTCTGACACGTTATGGACCAAACAACTAATCCATTAAGCGACAGGGACTTTCCAAGATTTCCAAGATGGTTGCACGAAGAATCACGCAAAAGCATCGCTTTAAATCTTGTGTTTACCAGAGACGTGCTCGTAAGTTACTTGAAAATAAGTCAATCAGCACGAGAAAAAAAAAAAGCATAAAAATATGACTTAACGCTTAAAGAAATGTTAGTCGACTGAGAGCAAAACGGCCGATTAGTCGACTCAGAGGAAGCAGCCCTAGAGTTTAGAGGACACTTAAGTATGGCTGGGCAATATATTGATATTATATCGATATCGTGATATGAGACTAGATATCGTCTTAGATTTTGGATATCGTAATATCGTGATATGACATAAGTTTTGTCTTTTCCTGGTTTTAAAGGCTGCGTTACAGTAAAGTGATGTACTTTTCTGAACTCACCAGACTGTTCTAGCTGTTCTATTATTTGCCTTTTCCCCAATTAGTCATTATCTCCACATTACTGATGATTATTTATAAGATATTTTGTTAAAGCACCAATTGTCAACCCTAGAATATCGCCGCAATAGCGATATCGAGATATTTGGTCACAAATATCGTGATATCTGATTTTCTCCATATCGCCCAGCCCTACACTTACGGCATTACTGCATAACTTTTTGATATTAAAGAACGTCCGTTACATTCAAGCCATTGCCAGATGAGTTGTTACAAAGCTAGTTAAGACTATCAGATCTACACAGGTTGCGCAATCACAGAAGGCTTGTATCGCGTGGACGCGCCGACAGCATTGTTACTTAGAATTCCTCATGGGTGCGACAGAAACTACACACTATCGCTTTAAGAAGAAACTGTCTGTGTGGGTTATGTATTAGGAAATCCAAAATAAAAAAGGTTGAGCTGCATATAAAGTAGGGCTGCACGATATGAGCACATTATGCGATATGCGATAACGTTGCCGAATATCGCCATTCACGATATTACCTGCGATAAATAATCCGATATTAAAGTGTACTCAGTTCTGCAATTAAACAAATTGAAAAAAGGAAACCATTTCCAACAAATTGAAAGTTGAGTTGAATAAAAAAAGGAATCAAAATCGTTTGGTTTTAACTGACGTTTAAGAGTGTATTTCGAGGTACGTCGCAGCTTTTCCCGATGCGTTTATTGCGCCACGTTTTAATATTCAACTCCTAAAAAGTCAACAAGCAACGGTGTCAGAGACTGTGTCCTCATGCCTATTCTGTCCAAACTGGCTACTAAACTGGGTTTATTTAAGAGTCCTGGGAGTGATTTTACTGCCGTTTGAGTCATAAAGCAGCATGTAGAGAAAACAAGGCCAAAACAAACAGATTCTTAAGCATTCGGTCCCAGCGAGCGAGCTGCCACTTCAGCAGGAGTTTGCATTTTTTTGCAACTCAAGCAATTATTTTGTATCAGGGGTTTTTGTTTTTTCTTCTTCCCGTTGCATGATGACATGATTCCTGAGTTATTGCTTCCCGGATCCACAGCTTTTAAACCTAACTCGAGTCTTTGAATGAAGTCGCCATTGTTCTAAATCCGTCTCGTTGACATCCAGCTACTTTGAATCAGACGTAGTTTAACCCTTTGTGTTGTCTAACAACTTGTCAAAAATTTTAAACTGCTGAAAATTTTCGTTTTAGTCACATTTATCAACGTTTAAATCACATTTATCAACATTTAAGTCAACATTTTCCAATGTTTTAGTCAATTTTTTTAACGTTGTAGTCACCTTTTTCAATGTGTTAGTCAAATTTGTTAACATTTTAGTCACTTTCAACATTTTAGCCACTTTTTTAATAATTTAGTCAAATTTTTCAATCTTTGAGTCACATTTTTCAAACGTTTTAGCCACTTTTTTCAATAATTTAGTCACATTTTTCAACGTTTTAGCCACTTTTTTCAATAATTTAGTCAAATTTTTCAACGTTTTAGCCACTTTTTTCAATAATTTTGTCACATTTTCCAACGTTTTAGTCTAATTTTCACAGTTTTAGTCACATTTTCCAATTTTTGTGTCGATTTAATCAACGTTTAAGTCACATTTTCCAGTGTTTTAAGTCACATTTCTCAATGTTTGTCACTTTTTTAACGTTTAAGTCACTTTGCTGCATGTCATTCCCCCTCTCTCCCTCCCCCTTCATGTCTAAGCTGTCCTCTCAAAAGTAAAGCTCTAAAATGCCACTAAAAAAAGGAAAGTTCTCATTTGTTTTACCTGCGAGGAACATTGCGTGGACCCATCCATGTTATTTCTGATACAGAACGGGTTAAAGGAAGCGTTCAGTCTCGCTGGGGTTAAACTTAGGAACAAGTGAGTAATTCTGTTACAGAGCAGCACAAACAGCAGGCCATATAAAAAAAAAAAACTCACTGTATAATTAGACACACAAGAAAATAATTACGCATCTGGTGAGAGCAAGGCCATCCCATAAAGATGGAGAGGAGGGTGCGAAGCTATTCAAGTCAATTATGTGCAGTCCGTTATGTGGTTTTCCGTACCTGGGAGAGATCTGCTTTCTATTGTCACAGACTGCTCCGTGTAATGTCAACGTGATCTGATGTCAGGACGGGCTACACCCCCAAAATGTCAAAGGTGTCGTCCTTTCCCCCCCCCCCGTGTCCTGTGGCGTTGTTTGTCCGAAACGCACAGGAACACGACTTTTTATTGTTTGGGGAGTCGCCTCGTTTTCATTGAAACTCACAGCCGTAAACATCGGTATAATTAACTCCAGAGCACGCGGTGGTTCCCAGTGGTCGGCTGCAGCGGGGGAATGTAACTAAGTACATTTACTCAAGTACTGTACTTAAGTCTAAATGTTGAGGTACGTGTACTTCACTTGAGTCTTTTCTTTTCATGCCACTTTCTACTTCTATTCTGTTACATCTCAGAGAGAAATATTGTTCTTTTTACTCCGCTACATTCATCTGTTACAGCTTTAGTTACTAGTTACTTTAGTTACTCCGCTACATTCATCAGTTACAGCTTTAGTTACTAGTTACTTTAGTTACTCTGCTACATTCATCTGTTACAGCTTTAGTTACTAGTTACTTTAGTTACTCTGCTACATTCATCTGTTACAGCTGTAGTTACCAGTTACTTTAGTTACTCCGCTACATTCATCTGTTACAGCTTTAGTTACTAGTTACTTTAGTTACTCTGCTACATTCATCTGTTACAGCTTTAGTTACTAGTTATTTTAGTTACTCTGCTACATTCATCTATTACAGCTTTAGTTACTAGTTACTTTAGTTACTCCGCTACATTCATCTGTTACAGCTTTAGTTACTAGTTACTTTAGTTACTCCGCTACATTCATCTGTTACAGCTTTAGTTACTAGTTACTTTACACATTCAGATTCCTGCACACAAAACACATGTAGTTTATAAAATCAGATGTTGTATTCTAAAGTAAACTAGCCGACAATATAACGGCTACAAGTCTCCAGCTGAGATGATGAGACCTTTAAACACACAGCTGGTTGGATCCTTTACTCTTTCTACAATGGGAGGATGTTTTACTTTTAATACTTTAAGTACATTTTCCTGATGATACTTACAGACTTTTACTTAAGTTACATATTGAATGCAATGTTAGTGTGTGTGTGTGTGTGTGTGTGTGTGTGTGTGTGTGTGTGGTGTGTGTGTGTGCGTCTGTGTGTGTCTGTGTGTGTGTGCCTGTGTCTGTGTGTGTGTGTGTGTCTGTGTGTGTCTACAGTACATTTTCCTGATGATACTTACACAAATTCACTTAAGTAACATTTTACTTCTAACAGAGTATTGTTACAGTGTGGTATTAGTTCTTTTACTTAAGTAAAGGATCTGAATACTTCCTCCACCGCTGGTCGGCTCGATGTTTACAGTAAAGACTGACTTAGAAATGAAGTGTGTGTGTGTGTGTGTGTGTGTGTGTGTGTGTGTGTGTGTGTGTGTGTGTGTGTGTGTGTGTGTGTGTGTGTGTGTGTGTGTGTGCGCCCGCGTCTACGCCAATGACACACTAGTGAGACCTGAATTTTTCATTTATGACCAAACACAAACTGACTGGAGACAGCATGGGTTAGCAATATAATGCAGCGTTTCCTGCCAAGGCATTTAGGAGGCAATAATCCAGCATGCACCCCTCACCCTGAACACGGCAAATACCACAGCGCAGCAATCACTCCAAACTCTGGGCGAAGACATAAAAATAATCTTTTTCTCTTCTTTTTCCAGAAACTGAAGATAAATATTTACCCCCACTGAAGGAGCAAATTTGAGTACGTCTGCTAAAAGTGTGTCTGAAAGTTGGTTTTATTCCTGACAGGGCACAGTGGCTGATTGTGTCTCTCTTTTTTTATTTATTTTTTACTTCCTAAGTGCAGCTGACAGCGGCAGGAGAGGCAAGGTACATTTACAACGCACATAATGTTCCGTTTTCAGCCCTTATTCTGAAAAAGATGATATTCTGACTAAGCTTTTTTATTATTCCACTAATATTCCCGTTCATATGCAGTCGTGCCAAGTAGGATTTCTTTTCAAAGTTTTAAACCGGTGGCGGACTTGTTGGACCGTGCGAACACAACGTCCTTCTTTCATTTCAGCGGTGTGTGCGCATATCCAAAAAAATCTGTTGATATCAAAGCCTTTGATAATGTTTAAAAGTAGCTGTGTTTGGGGCGCCCTGGTAGCTCAGTTGGAAGAGCAGGCGCCCATATATATATATATAGAGGTTTACTCCTCGACGCAGCGGCCGCAGGTTCTTTTTTATTTTATTTTTTTAAAGATTTCTTTATTTAAAAAAGGGACAACGCACATTAATCAACACAAGTACAAGGTCCAATGTGTAAATGCGCCAGATTTTAGCCATACAGGCTCATTTTCATCTGCAGTCCCTATAGCAGGTTGAGGGCTTAAAAACAATAGATGCGCTACATCGGTTCAACTCCGACCGGCGGCCCTTTGCTGCATGTCATCCCCCTCTCTCTCTCTCCCCTTTCATTTCATCAGCTGTCCTGTCAAATAAAGGACTAAAAATAGGGCTGCTTGATTATGGAAAAAAATATATAATCACGATTATTTCAGTCAATATTGAAATCACGATAATTTAACACGATTACTCGTTGACTTCTGGAAAGATGTAATTATTGAACTTAAAAAATAGTGGAGAAAGTTAAATAAATCAATAGTAAAAAAAAAAACACATACCACTGAAATTTGCCTCAATACTTGTCCTATTTAAACTTTATTTTTTCATTCAGAAAAGAGAAAATAAGCGTTTACTTGCAAAACGTAATGAGCTAAATAATTTGTTTTTCTCGATTATTCTGTTTTTGTGATCACTGGGAGCCGAAATCATAATCCCGATTACATTTCGATTAATTGCACAGCCCTAACTAAAAATGGCCAAAAATTCATCTTAAAAATAAAAAAAAGTAGCTGTGTTTCTCCTTCTTTTCTTTCGGCCATGCATCTCGGCTGGTTGGTTTGTGTACAGTCACCACTAACCGTACACCGTAAACAGGCAAGAGGCGAATATTCCAAATCTGATTCAGGTCATGTAAACAACATATTCCGTTTCAATAGCCCGAATAAGGCCTTTTTACAAATTGACCTTCTTTTTTTCATCAAGACATATGGGATACAGCGGTATTTTTCTGGTTTTAGAAGAATTCTTTGGACATGTGTACAGCGCATTTAGAGTCTGCGTCTCAGTCGGGGTTTTTACTGCAGTTTGGGACACTTTACGGCCTCCTGCCAGCTGTAGAGACGCACGGGCAAAAGGAAAAGGAGAAAACACAGCTACTTTTAAAACATCCTGAAAGACTTGGATATCAACAGGTTTTTGGGATACCACATCGCAACGCCGAACATTTTCAAGAAGCCGGTTGAAGGAATGAAAGAGGGACGCCGCGCTCACACGCTCCGACAAGTCCTTTTAGAATAATCCTATTGTTGCGCGGCTGCCATGTAAACGGGAATATATCGGTGAAATATTCCCTTTCATTAGCCGTGTAAACAGCTTAGTGGGAACATTGTCTTTTTACAGAATAAGGGCAGAAAAACGGAAAATTATGTGCATGTAGACGTAGTCAGTGAGGCATCTTGAAGGGGCGACAAGTCAGTTTTGAAAAGCCTGGAGGTGGGCATAAGTGGGTGTAGTGGAGAAGGAGAGAGAGAGAGAGAGAGAGAGAGAGAGAGAGAGAGAGAGAGAGAGAGAGAGAGAGAGAGAGAGAGAAAAGGGCCTAAATTAAACACATTTGTTTCTGCTCTCACATACCACAAGTCTTATGAAAACAGAGGGCTGATTGTGTTCACTCCGCAAGTCCCCCCCCACCCTCCCCCTCTCTTCACCACCACCCAGCTCCACACCCACCCCCCACCCACCCCCACCACACACACACACACACACACACACACACACACACACACACACACACACACACAGCTGCCTGCAGATGCCTCCTGTGTTTGCTCTCCGAGTGCAGGCGCAAACCTCCAGACCCCGCAGACCCCGGGCCCTGCCTCATCTCACTTTTTACTACCTGACATCGCTATCACCCCACCGCTAACTCCACTCACTCCACTCTCCACACACACACACACACACACACACACACACACACACACACACACACACACACCGCTGTCCCACTCAAACGCGCAGACGTATTCACACGCCACAGGTATGATTCAACCCTCCTCGGCGCCGTTTTGCACGGGACACACACACACACACACACACACAGGCTGACCGTCCCAAAAAAAATTATTCATCACGTGGGGAACGTGCACGAATAAAACGTCTCTTGTTCTTCTACTTCTAACAGACGTAAATCAGACAAACTACAACAAATATTTAGCATTTTGTTGACTTGGAAACCATCTCACTTGACGTCTAAAGCTGGGTCTGTTCCCCGGGATCTCGTTGAATAAGACAATACTTTCACAAGTCATTTTCACAACTTCCACAGTTGTGCGACAAGGCGCACAACTTCCTACCATGACATTCCCCTGGATTAGTTATGTGTGTTGTCAGCAGTGCCGCGGGGAGGTCTGGAACGTCGGCAATTTTTTTTCCCCCTTTCTTTTTCATACCTTCATACATTTGTAAAAGTCATTCCTGCTGCAATCTACAGGTTTCATTTTCATCCCGCTGCGCGTCCGAGTACCGAGAGCTAAATCATGAGCCAGTGATAGCTTCGGCTGGAAATCCAGGGATCCTCTTACACGTCTCAAACGTTTGGAAAGAATACAGTTTTCGTGGCCGGGTTGGTAGAGCGGGCGCACGTGTGCAGAGAAGTTTATGCCTCGACGCAGAGGTCCAGCGTTCGAATCCGACCTGATTTCTTGCATGTCTTCCCCCTCTCTCTCTACCCTTTCTCACCTAGCTGCCCTATCAAAATAAAGGCAGAAAAGCCCCAAAAACAATCTTAAACAGTTTCCTGACTAAACTTTGACAGATAAGCAAGTCTGTGATCCACTCGACATCCCCTGATCTTAACTATTAGTCAAAATAATTCATGATTTCTGCTTTTTTTCCAACTTAAAAATTGGATATGTCATATAAATAAGGTTTATTGACCATGAATTTTAAAAAAAGGGTTCGAAACATCGGAAAAAAGGCGCCCCAAAAAAGTTTAAATCCCTAATGATCCCTAAGGACAACAAGTTGATGACCGACGAGAAGACCACACGAGGGTTAAGTAACATTTTCAGTGCAGGACTTTAACTTGTAACAGAGTATTTTGACAGTGTGGTATTAGTACTATTATCTGATAGGGCTGTGCTCGATTGAAGAAATTCTTAGTCGACTAACACTCATTCAACCGTACCGACTAATCGATTAGTTGATTTAATCGACAGATCTGTAAATCTGAGTTTCTCCGCAAAGAGTCACGCTAAAGCACCACTTTAATTCTTGTGTTTACCAGAGATGTGCTCGTACGTTTCTTGGAAATAAGTCATTCAGCATGAAAAAAAGCATCAAACATGACTAATGGAGTACAGAAATCGAAGTTGACTAAGACCAAAACGACCGATTAGTCGACTAATCGACTAAGAGGGAGCAGCCCTAGTATCTGAATACTTCCCCAATCCCCCAGTGAGAAGGTGTAGCCTTTAAAGGAGTCCCCCGGCGGGATGTTGTTGGGTCATCAGCTCTCTTGAAAAGCGAAACAATGGCGTACAACCATTAAGCGAGGGACTGTCTATCTCCTGAGAACGTCGTAGGTTTTTGCTTGTCCTCTGATGGTGCGTTCTTTTTGTCCACCGAAGTCGATCTACGAGTCGTTTTCCGGAGTTACGACCCGGAAGTTGCAAAAAGAACGCCCCCGAGGTCGTATTTACGACTCGTCAAGTCGTCTGAACTCAGAGGACCCCGAGCTCACTTTCAAAGATGGCTACGTCGTGCATCACACGTAGTCAACATTGTGGTTTTCTACAATTTTAAGCACTTTTGTCTTTGTTGTAATCAAATGAAGAAGTCGTACACATAGCGCTGTATACTGCTACCTATAGGCATGTCACTACAGTCTTATTAGGAGTTAAACATAGTGCTGTATACTGCTACCTATAGGCATGTCTCTACAGTCTTATTAGGAGTTAAACATAGCGCTGTATACTGCTACCTATAGGCATGTCTCTATAGTCTTATTAGGAGTTAAACATAGTGCTGTATACTGCTACCTATAGGCATGTCTCTACAGTCTTATTAGGAGTTAAACATAGCGCTGTATACTGCTACCTATAGGCATGTCTCTACAGTCTTATTAGGGAGTTAAACATAGCCGTGTACTGCTACCTATAGACATGTCTCTACAGTCTTATTAGGAGTTAAACATAGCGTGCGGTATACTGCTACCTATAGGCATGTGTCTACAGTCTTATTAGGAGTTAAACATAGCGCTGTATACTGCTACCTATAGGCATGTCTCTACAGTCTTATTAGGAGTTAAACATAGCTGTATACAGCTACCTATAGACATGTCTCTACAGTCTTATTAGGAGTTAAACATAGCTGGTGTACTGCTACCTATAGGCATGTGTCTACAGTCTTATTAGGAGTTAAACATAGCGCTGTATACTGCTACCTATAGGCATGTCACTACAGTCTTATTAGGAGTTAAACATAGCGCTGTATACAGCTACCTATAGGCATGTCTCTACAGTCTTATTAGGAGTTAAACATAGCGCTGTATACTGCTACCTATAGGCATGTCTCTACAGTCTTATTAGGAGTTAAACATAGCGCTGTATACAGCTACCTATAGGCATGTCTCTACAGTCTTATTAGGAGTTAAACATAGCGCTGTATACTGCTACCTATAGGCATGTCACTACAGTCTTATTAGGAGTTAAACATAGCGCTGTATACTGCTACCTATAGGCATGTCTCTATAGTCTTATTAGGAGTTAAACATAGCGCTGTATACAGCTACCTATAGACATGTCTCTACAGTCTTATTAGGAGTTAAACATAGCGCTGTATACAGGCTTCAAAATTAACATTTTCGTCTATCAGCCAAATGGTTAATGAATTTTCAAATATTACCAGCCATTCAATAGATTACCATTGGGTTTTTGGCTGGTGAGTGAAGCAAATCTACCAGCCACTTGCATATTTCACCAGCATTTGGCTGGTAAACGGTGCTAATTTAGAACCCTGGCTGTATACTGCTACCTATAGGCATGTCTCTACAGTCTTATTAGGAGTTAAACATAGTGCTGTATACTGCTACCTATAGACATGTCACTACAGTCTTATTAGGAGTTAAACATAGTGCTGTATACTGCTACCTATAGACATGTCACTACAGTCTTATTAGGAGTTAAACATAGCGCAGTATACTGCTACCTATAGGCATGTCTCTACAGTCTTATTAGGAGTTAAACATAGCGCTGTATACTGCTACCTATAGGCATGTCTCTACAGTCTTATTAGGAGTTAAACATAGCGCTGTATACTGCTACCTATAGGCATGTCGCTACAGTCTTATTAGTAGTTAAACATAGTGCTGTATACTGCTACCTATAGGCATGTCTCTACAGTCTTATTAGGAGTTAAACATAGCGCTGTATACAGCTACCTATAGGCATGTCTCTACAGTCTTATTAGTAGTTAAACATAGCGCTGTATACTGCTACCTATAGGCATGTCTCTACAGTCTTATTAGGAGTTAAACATAGCGCTGTATACTGCTACCTATAGGCATGTCTCTACAGTCTTATTAGGAGTTAAACATAGCGCTGTATACTGCTACCTATAGGCATGTCACTACAGTCTTATTAGTAGTTAAACATAGCGCTGTATACTGCTACCTATAGGCATGTCTCTACAGTCTTATTAGTAGTTAAACATAGCGCTGTATACTGCTACCTATAGGCATGTCTCTACAGTCTTATTAGTAGTTAAACATAGCGCTGTATACTGCTACCTATAGGCATGTCTCTACAGTCTTATTAGGAGTTAAACATAGCGCTGTATACTGCTACCTATAGGCATGTCTCTACAGTCTTATTAGGAGTTAAACATAGCTGTACTACTCGCTACCTATAGGCATGTCTCTACAGTCTTATTAGGAGTTAAACATAGCACTGTATACTGCTACCTATAGGCATGTCTCTACAGTCTTATTAGTAGTTAAACATAGCGCTGTATACATGCTACCTATAGGCATGTCTCTACAGTCTTATTAGGAGTTAAACATAGCGCTGTAAACCGCTACCTATAGGCATGTCTCTACAGTCTTATTAGGAGTTAAACATAGGCCGGTATACTGCTACCTATAGGCATGTCTCTACAGTCTTATTAGGAGTTAAACATAGCGCTGTATACTGCTACCTATAGGCATGTCTCTACAGTCTTATTAGGAGTTAAACATAGCGCTGTATACTGCTACCTATAGGCATGTGTCTACAGTCTTATTAGGAGTTAAACATAGCGCTGTATACTGCTACCTATAGGCATGTCTCTACAGTCTTATTAGGAGTTAAACATAGCGCTGTATACTGCTACCTATAGGCATGTCTCTACAGTCTTATTAGGAGTTAAACATAGCGCTGTATACTGCTACCTATAGGCATGTGTCTACAGTCTTATTAGGAGTTAAACATAGCTGTATACTGCTACCATAGGCATGTCTCTATAGTCTTATTAGTAGTTAAACATAGCGCTGTATACTGCTACCTATAGGCATGTCTCTACAGTCTTATTAGGAGTTAAACATAGCGCTGTATACTGCTACCTATAGGCATGTCTCTACAGTCTTATTAGGAGTTAAACATAGCACTGTATACTGCTACCTATAGGCATGTCTCTACAGTCTTATTAGGAGTTAAACATAGCGCTGTATACTGCTACCTATAGGCATGTCTCTACAGTCTTATTAGGAGTTAAATACCGCCTGATTAGTTATTTTGTAGCTTGTGCAGCTGAAATTGGCTAGAGACGCTCGGTTGCTATATGACAACAATGGCTTTAAGCCGAGTCTTGAGCAGAAAGCAGAGCAGTAGCCTAACGTTAACGTTAATCAAAACGTAATTTTCATGTATCAAACTGTGAACTATATTTGTGTAATATGTCAATAACTGGGTGAATAGAATCCTAAATGTTACTAAAAATGTTACAAAAATCCATCTTTTCTCCGACTCGTAGTATCGTGTGACAAAAAGAACGCAACAACCGCACGGTTATTCGTATTTCGACACAGATGTGACGTCACGCTCAAGCTACTAGTCGCGATCAAAAGACAAAAAGAACGCACCATGAGTTCAGACGACTTGACGAGTCGTATGTACGACCTCGGGGGGCGTTCTTTTTGCAACTTCCGGTTCGTAACTGCCGGAAAACGACTCGTAGATCGACTTCGGTGGACAAAAAGAACGCACCGTTATTTTGTCTCGTGTTCCGAACGACGCGTGCACTCCCGCCCCTCCACGCGGCTAAACTCGCTCAGCCGAGACGTGAATACGGCTTTTATATTCTTTACTTTAAGGGGGAGATACACAAAAGTTTAAAGAATGAAGGGAAACGTCACAGCTGGAGGTGTTTTCACTGTTGATCTGTTTCGCGGTTTGTTTTTTTTAGCTTCGATAAATGCAACGTCTTTACAAAAGTCAACGAGTAATCGTGTTCAATAATCCTGATTTCTGTATTGGCCTAACTAATTGTGATTCTGTTTTTTTGTTTCCATAATCGAGCGGCCCTAATATGTTCTAGGGGACCCAACGTTGATTCAGTAGAGCTGGTCTAGTTTGCAAAGTTGCAGAAAAAATGTCTTCATAACATAAACCAGACCTTTGAGAGAACTCAAGGCTGGACACGCTTTTTTTTTAAAAACAATATATCCAGCTGCTGCTATCTTTCAGTTCCAATCCAATCTAATGAGAAGGGGAAGGTGATTACGATCAGGGGCTGCTGTAAATATCAGATTCCCAAGGACTGAGTTTTAGGAGAGGCCCCCCCCCCCCTTTTACAATTACACAGGATTCAGGAATGCAGAGCATGAACCACAGCTACATGGAGCTGGAGACAAAACGCTCACATCCCATTCTGGACGCTAAGCACACACACACACACACACACACACACACAGAGATACAAACACACACCCACATACAGACACACACACACCCACACACAGACACAGAGACACACACACACACCCACACACACAGACACACAGACACCCCACGCACACCAACACACAGACACACACAGACACACAGAGACACACACACACACACATAGACACACACAGACATACAGACACACACACACACACACACACACACACACACACAGACACGTATAATACATACTTATAAACTACATGTGTTGTGTGTGCAAAAATATTAATGTGTAAAGTAACTAGTAACTAAAGCTGTACCAGATGAATGTAGCGGAGTAACTAAAGTAACTAGTAACTAAAGCTGGAACAGATGAATGTAGCGGAGTAACTAAAGTAACTAGTAACTAAAGCCGTAACAGATGAATGTAGCGGAGTAACTAAAGTAACTAGTAACTAAAGCTGTACCAGATGAATGTAGTGGAGTAACTAAAGTAACTAGTAACTAAAGCTGTAACAGATGAATGTAGAGGAGTAACTAAAGTAACTAGTAACTAAAGCTGTAACAGATGAATGTAGAGGAGTAACTAAAGTAACTAGTAACTAAAGCTATAACAGATGAATGTAGTGGAGTAACTAAAGTAACTAGTAACTAAAGCTGTAACAGATGAATGTAGCGGAGTAACTAAAGTAACTAGTAACTAAAGCTGTAACAGATGAATGTAGCGGAGTAACTAAAGTAACTAGTAACTAAAGCTGGAACAGATGAATGTAGAGGAGTAAAAAGTCCAATATTTCTCTGTGAAATGTAGCGGAGTAGAAGTAGAAAGTGGCATGAAAAGAAAAGACTACAAGTAAAGTACAAGTAGCTCAACATTTGGACTTAGGTAAAGTACTGGAGTAAATGGACTTAGTTACATTCCACCGCTGGCACACACCACGCGACGGATGAGGCTTTTACGAACAGCGTGAGGAGACTTTATCTCCGGCGAAGAGCGGTTTCTACGAGCCTCAGATGAAAATGTGCGCCACAATGCAACAAACTTTTTACTCAATGCAAACTGCACACTTCTGCAAACAATTAGTGTTAACCCCAGAACTGTACGCTGCTCAGGGAGAGAGAGGGAGAGAGAGAGGGGGAGAGAGAGAGAGGGGAGAGAGAGAGGGGGAGAGAGAGAGAGAGAGAGAGAGAGAGAGAGAGGGGTGCTTGTGCACAATTACAGCAGGGATTTATGGCCTGAGAAACAATTTATAAATCACAGCGCCTGAGCTAATGTGCTCCAGATTGTTCTCCATGCAGCTGCAATTTTGGTCTGCGTGAAACGGCATAATAAACCTGGCTGGAGGACATGTTTGGGTGGGTGGGGGAGAAAAGTTGAGTTTGTGAGTGTGGGGGCTGATGCGAGCGAGGCTGTGGGCTTGCAAACTTTTCGAAGGTGTTTAGAACAAAGAAACAGAACTCTTTATTTTTTTTTTTTTTTGCCGAGGTGGCGTTCTGGACGGTTAATGTCGACGGAGAAAGAGAGAGAACGAGAACGCCCGTCCTGCGAGTGTACGAGCCGATGCCGCGATGGGGTTGTGGGAGTGGGCGGTGCACAGTAGCCGGACAGTAAACGCAACAACAACAACCACCGTTCCAAAACTGTAACTGAATAATTAGACAAGTTTCCACTGAGGAACAGTTAACGTTTCAAACCGTAAAAAAAAAAGCTGAGACAGTTTTAAGAGCTCATTGTGAAACTGTGAACTATAACTTCATAATTACACTCACTGAAACTATTATTTTGGGTGGTGATTAACCCTCGCGTTGTCCCCCCCCCGCCCCACCGTAAAACTTTTTCTGCCGCTTTTTTCGACATTTTTGTCCCATTCTTTTGACGTTTTTGATACTTTTATCCAACTTTTCTTTTCCCTTTCCCCTTTTCACCGATGTTTTTGTCACTCTTCTTCTGCGCTTTTTTGATGTTCATGTTGTTCTTTTCCCTGACGTTTTTGAAGCTTTTTCAGTCATTTTTGTCAGTTTTTTTGTCAGTTTTTCAACGTTCCATTATCCATTTTTTTTTCTTCCAAATGCTATAAAATTGAATAAAACACCTACTATACTATTCAAAGAAAGTAGTGAACTTATCACTTATTTCACTTGTAAAGAGCGTAGTATGGAAGCATCCAAGTTATTTTTTGGGGACATTTTCGTTGAAAAAAAGAAACCCATGTGGGGACATGCAGGAAAATCGTCCAGGTCGGACTCGAACCTTGGACCTTCTGCGTCGAGGCACACCCCTCTATATATGTGCGCCTGCTCTACCAACTGAGCTAACCCGGCCACAGGAACCCAGATTTCTGATATAGCAACTTTTAGAAAATGGGTCAAATTTGACACGAGGACAAACAGGAGGGTTAATCTGTCGATTATTATAAAACGCCAGAATACGGTGAAAAATGTGGATGGGTGTTTTCCCAAAAAGCCCAAGATGAAGTCCTCAAATGTCTCGTTTTGTCCCCAACTCAAAGATCTTCAGTTTACTGTCCCAGAGGAGAGAAGACACTAGAACAATATTCACATTTAACACGCTGACATCACAGAGAATGACTCAAACCGATTAATCAATTATCAAAATAGTTGGCGATTAATTTATTAGTTGACAACTAATTGAATAATCTCTGCAGTCTTGAGAACAATTACACAAGTTTCCACTGAGAAATAAAGTTCCTAACCGCAAACCTAAGACAGTTTAATGACCTCATTGTGAAACTGTGGCCTATAACTTTATAATTGCACTCGTGACATGAGTGAAAATTTACTTTTCGGGTTATAATAAGAAAGAGACAAATGTTGCAGAGTGATGCTGCCATTGCGGCCGCAGGCTGGCGTGGAGGTAGAGATCGGATGTGCCGAGGGGAAGCCTGGGCTTTTGTGGCCACTCAGCCAACTGGCCCCGAACCTTGACCTGTAACCCTTCACCCTGGGGTGGGGGAGGGGGGCGGCAAACAAAGCTCTGAGTGACATCTGAAACTAGACACTCTGTGGGGAGAGAGTTGTCTGGACGCGACTCAAATAACCCCATTAACTCTGCAGGAAAAAAAAGAAAGATGGATGGCTTTTTTTAAAAAATTCTGCTCTTGCAAATTCAACGGTGATGAGTCGCGCACATGTCTGTCAAAAATAATCAAGCACTTAAGACGTGTGTGTGTGTGTGCGTGTGTGTGTGTGTGCGCAGCGTCTTGTTTACTTGCCAGTATTTCCATCTTGCACGGAGATAAGCAACAAACAAAAAAAAAAAAACTTACACAAACGTTCCATAATTAACGACTCTGAGTCGAGTTGTGATTAGCGGAGATACACACATATGCCAGCAGTCAGTGTGTATCCAAATGCTTAACACGAACAACATGGAGCGGTTTTTAAGAGAGTCACTGATGCCTATTCACGCGCACCTCGGGTGGATTCTATACAATGGATTTTTTTTTTTTTTGGGGGCGTAGCACACTGTAAACAAAAACAGAGAAACTGGGAGAAAAGTTGATTGGTAAATGTGCTGCGCGGTGAATGCGAGCCTCCGTCGCCAGAATGCTGAAAGCCACTGTAGTATTTAAATCAGGCAAGGAGGGAGGACGACTGGGCCAAGCATTCTGTAGCTCAGCTGTGAGGCTCTAAGCCGTTGCCCTAGGGTCTTTGTCCTGCCTTTTCAGGGCAAGTCTGAGGTAGTCAAAGACCCCATTCATGACCGGCGCTCCCCCTGCCAACACACCCATACAGCCCCAGTCAAGTCAGCCGAGAGCTATAGAGCCTTCCCATTTCACACGAGAATCAGACCTGCCCCTAAAGCCTGCTTCAGGGATTTCCAATAGCCTGCCCCTCCAAGCCATGTACAAATCAAACAAAAGGGCTCCTTGGCCTACTCTATGTCATATAAGGCTGATTAGATCTTTTTTCCCCCCCTAATGTAGCTACTCTATATTTGAGGCAAATGAGTCACATTTTGGTTGGGGGTTGGTATAAAGCCACAGAAATGGATGAGGGATTATGTGGAGCTGCCATCCCAACTAGGGCTGTAGCAATCGATTGTTTTCATTGGCGATTAATCTGTTGATTATTTTCTCGATTAATGGGTTGGTTGTGTGGTCTCTTAAATGACAGAAAATGGAGGGAAAAATGTGGATCGGTGTTTCCCCAAAAAACCCAAGATCCTCAAATGTCTTGTTGTGTCCCCGACTCAAAGATATTCAGTTTACTGTCCCAGAGGAGAGAAGACACTAGAAACATATCCACATTTAACAAGCTGGAATCTGAGAATGTTTACTTGGTTTTCAATTTTTTTTTTTAATGACTCAAACATATTAATCGAATATCAAAAATAGTTGACAACTAAGTGATATATCTTTACTTAGCTCTACTCCAAATGGGATGCAAGATATCGGCTAAAAAAAACAACTCCAACGATAAGCCAATGAAATTCCAAACAATGTACATAAAATGGACACGAAACTGAACTACACTTAAAAGGCAAAGACATACTGGTTTTTCACAAACAACTGAATGCAGAGTACTTTGACTTTTTATCATAAAAACAACTCAAAACAGATTATCAAAATAGTTATAGGCGATTGATTTAATAGTTGACAACTAATCAATAAATCTCCACAGCTCTAGCTCCGACCCGCCTACGGCCATCGTCGCTATCATCCAATAACAAGGTTCACCTCGCGGTAACACACTTTTTTTTAATTTTTTTTAATTTACAGGAATGAGAGACACAAACCTGAGTGTATCAAATGATTAACTCTGTCAGAACAAAGGCATCTAATCAGGCTGGTCATCTGAGGCGGGCCCAAGGGGGAAATCCCTCTATCACTACAGAGTGTCTTTATGTCTGAGGAGCACAAGGACCTCGAACCACAGCCATTACTCAAAAACTTATCAACATTTCATTAGCTCATAACTTTAAATTGAGCGGATGAGGTCAGGAAAAGAGTGACATTCGGTTTGCCGAGGCCAATGCAAACAGATATCAGAAGCTTTTCTGCTGTTTATTCTAACAGGAGCCTGCTTCCAGATAAGGAGGCTACACATTTTTAGATGACTTTGCTCGCCTTTAATCAAATTTGTTGCTCAGCGGAACATTGTGACTTCCTAACAAGTACAATTGGTTTATGAGGATAACTAAGAGAAGCAAGGAGGCACCCAAAGGTTACGTTCTTAGCAATATTAGAATGAGCAGGCCGATCTCGTGGGAAAATTGGGCTTAAGCGTACGATATATACCCAAGAACGACAATTATCCCGAACCAAAATTTTTTTTTGAATCAACCTTAAGTTGAAGAACAGACTCATGACTTAATCCAATAAGTCAAGGCAATTCCAAAGTTGTTTGACAAATAAATACATTTATAGAAATGTTACCGATAACATGGCTATGTTTTGGAGAAATAACAGATTTTTTTTTTGACTGGTTGTACTTCCAAAACTACCTGTAAGACTTTAGCAGATCCTTTCCCCTTCTGTCTTTAAGACAAAGTGAGTAAAAGTAGCCCCAAAGTAGCACGTGTCCTGCTTATACGTATTAAAACATGGACAAATTCCCCGTGGCGCCCTTTGGAGATTTATGTATACGATCCATTACACACTCTACTTGTGTTTTTAGAGCCGGGGTTAAATTCAGATTACAGATGGCACGCCAGTCTCATCGGTTACATCATCGCTTACAGCTGGAAGTTTATACAGCATATGTTAAGTTTTAATCTATAATCAGAGTTATTAAAAAAAAGGGAAAGACAGATCCATGCTGCAACTTCAAATTCAATGAAATAGGCAGACGTGCAATCAGGTTAAGTGACAATCTACACAAATGAAAGCTAAGTTAAATCAAGCATACACTGCTTAAGGTCTGTGTGCCGCACGTGTACGCAGGTGCAGTGTGTGTGTTGACGTGGCGCGCGTCCGTCGGGGGACCCGAGTCCGAACTCGGTGCTCCATAACAGGGACAACGTCAGCGGGAAGCAGACACACTGATTTATAACTCCAAGCAGAAGAACAGCTGCTCTGCTCGCGGTCAACTAACATCGTTCTGGACGGATATCCATCCACTTCTTAATTTAGTATGACCATTACAACCTCGCTGATACGACGCACACACTGTTAGACGTGGCCTTTAACAGGCCAGGTGCACGGAAAACACCTCTTTCTTTCTTTCTTAGTAGTACTCAAAGGCGTAGGTTTTGTTTCAACATTGGAGGGGACACTTTAAAACCGGGGGATCTGGGGGTCGTCCCACAGAAAGATTCGAGCATCTTCGTTTTCCTGCATCCTGGGGATTTTATTTTAAGCAACAATTTGTGTAGCACAAGTAGACACTTTTTATTATTATTGTTTCCTGTCAGATCGTTCATAGATCTCGACACTTGCTGCCGCACTCGAAGGCAGCTTCATTTGACGGAGAAAGAGAAAGAAAAGACACGCAGGGACCGTGCTTTTTTGGCCACTGCAACACAAACATGCAGCGCAAAAAAGGTTAAGATGGTACGGTCCAGTGTAGGGGTGTCTGAAATCATGTGGAAACACATTTACAGGTAAGAAGGATATATACATGTTTTGAGGCCCCCTGGACTGTTATTTTAGCCTCTTTCGGGGAGTGGGTTGTCCTTCATATGTTTTGAGGGGGGGGGGGGTCAAATCTACCTCTTCTGAGTATTGGGGAGGGGGTTAGGGACACATATCCCCTGTATCCCCCCAGAAATCTACGCCTACGGTAGTAGTGATGGGCTAGATCTGATAACCTCCTGCTGTTTGCTGATTGGGCACGTGACTGTAAAGGAATGGCAAAGCATTGTGGGCTACGGTGGAGAAACCAGGCGCTCTGTGGGAGACAGAATCCCTCCGATAAGTGAGTGCCTCAAGGTCTGGAAGCCGGCCCACCTCGGGATAACAGGCAAAGGAATATAGCAGGACCCGTATCTGCCCCAGTTTACGCTCCCACCACCACATCTCATCAACAATCTCTCTCTCTCTCTCTCTCTCTCTCTCCCTCCCTCCCTCTCCCTCTCTCTCTCTCTAAACTGAAAACAGCTGCTCGGAATACCAGACTGATGAAACCCTGTTTAGAGCTTTTCTTTTTCTTCCTGCTGTACAATCTCGTTTTATTAGCATGGAGTGAAGCGTTTAAGGTACAATTACAGAGGGGAAAACATTTCTTTATGTGAGCTGAACAGTAGTGGTTATGGCAATGAGGGGGCTACATATATACACTTATGTACTTATATATGACCAGTCCAACAGCACATTAAACTGCCCCCCCCACCCACCCCTCCCTGTCTAACGGTACGTGTCAACAGTATGGCTGAACACAGAACTTCGATACTTTTAAAGGCACAGACCAAATTGCCTCAGACAAAAATGCCTCGTCATTCAATACCAAATTGCAATACCTAAGGAGTTAATCTCATCAGAGTCAGTGAGCCAATAAGCACGCAGCATGCTTCTACCGAGATCCACTAACGCTTGTGATTGTCTGTCGTCATAGAGACATGCAGGATAAACTCTACGTTACACAGAGACGAGCCTTACGTTGTCATTTCTTTTCGTCAAAATGGATTTCATAGAACGGTTCGTTCAGGACCTGGTATGGACAGCAGTGGCGATTTCTGACGGCAGGGAAGCGCCCCGCTTCCCAGGATTTGATGCTTGATGGGACCGCCACTAGCAGGTATCACTTTCTCTTTCATGGACACTGACAAGCAAAGAAAACAGGCTCCACCCTCTTACAACCGCAATGGCTACACCTGATTGGGACGATTGCTTTCGCTCGTGGGCTGTCTGCTCCCAAATTTCAAAAACAGACCAAGATGGCGGCTCGCTTCAAAAAAATTGTTCGCCAACATGTGTTTCAGATCACGGTCAGCCGGAAAAGAATTTTCGGGTGTATTCCAGAGGCGGTGAGTCAAATGGCAAACGAGGAGCAGGCAACTCGCCTCAGAATGCTCCCAGAATGCATTGCACAGCTGCTTACAGGGACAACGAATGGAAAGCATGGAAATGACGTCGCCAGTGGACACGTACGTAAACAGTTCGATACAAGTATGGCTGCAAGTAACTGAAGCGTTCATTCAAACGATGCCTTCGACTAGTCCGTTGATAAGTTGATTAGTTAATTCATCCTTAGTTATTTTTTTTACGCAAAAACTCACCCAAATTCACCGCTTCCAGCTTCAAAACCATTTCAAATACAACACCACGGGCTCTCGGAAAATCTAATTGCTGTTTTCTAATATTTTCTAATATGTTACAGCCTAGACGATTAAGCAATTAATTAACAAAATGATCATTGATTGCAGCGATAATGTTTTCAAATCACTTGTTCAGACTGACAGACCATAGACCAACATATACACAGGGAAGAAGCTGCAGAGAGCTTGTTTAAAGGATTTTTACGGGGTCAATTATGAGTTAAATGATTAATCCATGATCAGAAATAGTTTCAGGACTGTGGTCGCCTGGGAGTGAGTCTGTGCTGATAAATCCTCCCATCCCCACCCCCACCTCCTACCCTGCACCGGGGCTCCAGGTTAAGACCACAGAACAGACATGACTATGCTGGTATTCACATGACACATGATACGTGTCTCCCCCTCCCACATCTCCATCCCCCAGAGTAGGGTTGTAGAATTCCAGAAATATTCAAGGTGGAACCTTTCCATGTGGGAAATTAATGGGAATTAACAGGACAAAAATACAAAATACAAAGGGTTATTTGCTCAGGCTGTGTTGACCATGTCAAAAGCAACAAGAAAGAAACATGTTACTATATCATAAGCAGACATAATCCATTAATTTGTCAAATATATAGCCTACAATGTGTGATGGGGAGATCGCGAGCTAGCAAGTTAGCTAACCGGGAAAGGTACTATTAAAAAACATTTGAGCCGTCAATGTGGGCAGTGTGCAAACTTTGAGGTTTTAAAGTGGACAACGAATTTATAAAAAGAAATGTTTCACGATAAAGAATGAATGGAAATAAGAATCATTAAAACATCCTCCATTAGCATTAGCATGCTCAATCAAGCTGCATCCCACAGGGTAACAGCTAGCTAGCAAAAACTAGCAGGTGTTACACAAAGAATGGGACAAAGTTAAAGCTTTGCCGTCTCATTCTGAAACGCACCCAAGTTAAATATGATCTTGTTCATACGACAGAAAAACTAGCAGGTGCTAGCAAGCCTACTTTGCTTTAGGCCACTATCTAAAATATCAGACTGGATGACCGGCGCTCCGGCTGGTCCTTATGTATTTACTTATGTATATTTTACCTTTATCTTATGTTTACTCTTATGAAGGTCTTGACCGAAAGCTGACCTTCTGCAACCCTAACCCAGCGCTTCAATTCGTGGCAAAAACTGAGCAGCTGTGGATGAGAAACAGCAAGAATCTGCATTTCCATTGCTTTAACCTCGACTCCTCTGTCTCTGAGTCTCTGAATAACTCAACTCAAGTGACCATCCACTACACAAGGATTGGGATTGTTTGAAAGTAGAGACCGAACACGTGTAGACCAGCAGTTTCCTCTATTAATAGCTTGAGATTTCTTTGTTTATTGAAAAGGCTTTAATAATGTAACTCTGCAACTGTTTTGCTTTTGTTTGGAATACACCCAGACGTGGTCATCTCTAAACGGTTTTTCGAAGCTATAAAAAAGATATTTTGGAGTGAACTCAGGGCGTGTTATGGTGTGGACACACTAAGCCGATTATCGGCCGTTGGACAGTCTGGCGAGGTCAGTGACTCAAATCTGTTCGGTGTGTCCCGTGCTGTCGTCAGTCTGGGGGGGCTGTCGGCGTTCATTTTGGCCGACTTGACGTGTTCAGTCGGCGGCAGGGCAGTCGGGACTCACCCGGAAATGGCGAGCGGGATGAGGGGACTAGAGTCTCTCAAAATCTGACAAAAATCTTTTAAACTGACCTTTGTTGATCTGAAATGAAGACAGATTCAGCAACTGCATGGCCTATTTCTCTCTTAAAATGTTTTCAGAAACACGTTTCAGTGAACTATTTTAGTACAATATGAGATCGTATTCTGAACGAGCCGCCATGACAGTCTGGCTTTGAATTTCCGGAGAAAACCAACCCATGTGACGCGTTCGTCCAATCAGCTGCCGGTTTTCATTTCTTGGGCAACAATATAGAGTAGCGCCGCCTGCTGCTATGAAGACGTATTACATTTTGGTGTCGCCTCAGTGTGTCCCGGGGCAGTTTTTTGGACCTCGGGGACCCGACTGATCATCTCGACTGGCTTTTCTGTCATCGGTCGGCCGTCGGCTTAATGTGTCCACACCTTTAGAGATGTTCACCTTTGGCCAAAATTTCTCTCAACTCTAGGGCTGCTCCCTCTTAGTCGATTAGTCGACTAATCGGTCGTTTTGGTCTTAGTCAACTTAGATTTCTTTAGTCCATTAGTCATGTTCTATGCTTTTTTTCATGCTGAATGACTTATTTCCAAGAAACGTACGAGCACATCTCTGGTAAACACAAGAATTAAAGTGGCGCTTTAGCGTGACTCTTTGCGGAGAAACTCAGATTTACAGATCTGTCGATTAAATCAACTCATCGATTAGTCGAAACAATTGAATGAGTGTTAGTCGACTAAGAATTTCTTCAAATCAAGCACAGCCCTACTCAACTCAACACACAACTTCGCCCCAAATTTTCACAGGGCAAAAAAAGAAAAAAAGAAAAAGCTATGTACCAAACTGCGCCGCTCTGTAACTCTGGCCAAACACAGCCAAAGAGAAAAACACATTAATTGATAAAAAAAAATAAAACATATTTGCACACATATTCATCTTGGCACATCAAAGGGATTCATTAATGTCGCTGAACGCGGGGAGTCGGCGGCGGGAGAGTGGATGATGTTGGATATCCTTTCCTCAAAGGGCGCTGGGATGCTCCTGACGGGCCGCGCGCTGGAGAAGCCAGAGAGCGCTATAAACAGAATTTGTAATGCCAGCCGGGCGCGCGGGTGGGTGGGTTAACGTAGTGAACTAGCAGAGCATGGGGTAGAGGGAGGAATTGACGCCAACTAATGCTTTTCCACAGAGACCGGAGAGGGAAGGATACAGACCAGGACTGACACCATTTGACACGGTTCTTTACAAGTGATGTTGGGAAGTCAGCGTGAGCGCCGACGGTCTGAAAACCAACACGCGTGCTCCTGTAGGACTCCATTAGAAGGGCTTTATGTGGAGCTACTAACACTGCTGATTATTATCATCATCATCATCATCATCTACTGATTTTAGGGCTGCAACTAACGATTATTTCTCCATTAACCCTCCTGATGTCCTCGGGTTAAATTTGACCCATTTTCAAAAAGTTTCTATATCAGAAATTTGGGTTTCTTTTAACCAAAAATGGTTCTCTACAACGTTCTTCACAAGTCAAATAAATGACTAGTTCACTTCTTTCATTGAATTTGGGTGTTTTATTCAATTTTATAGCATTTGGAGAAACAAAATCAGAAAAGAACGTTGAAAAAAAGTGTCAAAAATGTCGGAAAAAGATTCAATAAACGTGGGAAGAAAAAACAAAAACGTCAAAAGGTGCTGAAAGAAATCGACAAAGACACATCAGGAAAAGTGACAAAAAATTTGAAAAAAAAGTCACAAAAACCTTGTGGTTAAAGCAACAAAAGTGTTGAAAAAGACGACCAAAAAGTTGCATGGTCGACGGGAAGACAACACAAGGGTTAATCGATTAGTCTGTGGTCTCTAAAATGTCAGAAAATGGTGAAAAATGTCGATCGGCGTTCACTGATCACAGAGGAGAGGAGAAACTAAAAAATATTCGCATTTAAGAAGCTGACAGAGAATTTGTTGACTCAACCCGATGAAACGATGATCAAAACAGTCAATTAATCGAGTCATCTGTTCGTATCTACCAAAAACATTCTCCTGCTAAAGTCCTTCAGGTAAAAAAAGCACAAAATATGACAATGTGTTTGCATTCCTGCACGATTATAGCTCTGACAACAAACTTGCTTTCAAAAAATGACTCAAATTGATTATCAAAATAGCTGGCGATTAATTTAATACTTGGCAACTAATCGATTCATTTTTGCAGCTCTGGATTTATACATGTAAAGGCACGCAAAGTGGAACATTTGTAACATGTTGTGGTTATATAATCCTCACTACGAACTGCTTTGGTTTGTGTTGCACTAATTAGACCTGACCTCGATTATTTCTGTGTAACATGAAAGTAACTGCTGAGACACACAGTTGCCTAAAATACGCAACAGTTTCAAGTGCAATCACTTAAAATGCTTCTATTTTGAAACGTTAAAAGTGCAATAACATCAGTAAAAACATCTGCCCCCCTCTCCTTCTCAAAATAAATCATGATTCATCTAATATTTCAAAACCAATTTTTGGCTAAATTTAATTTAATTTCCTCCAGCCCCTAGCACTGAGTTCATTACCGAAATGAATCACTCCAGGCGAGCGCTCTCAGCCAGCGATGGCATTTCTGCGGTCGCTCGCAATCTGGTTTTAATTGAACGCTGTCACAAAATTGATGTAGATGTGTTTTTCCTTTGAAGGAAAAAAATAAATAATCTTTTCAAAAAACTACAAACCTAGTCGAAAATATGTTCGCTCTGTTGACACAGCGCTTGGTTGAAAAAATATTTGCGCGCCAACATTCAGGAACACAACACTGAGGGTTGTCAGAATGTGAGGCCTTGCACACTGTTCCCTCTGTTGCAAAGTTATCCACAGAGCCTCACCTGAACATCCCCCCCCCCTCCTCCCCTCCCTTCCTCACCCCACCCACCGCCCCCGACACTTGCACACTTTACACACACAAACGCGCGGCACGCATGGATGCACGTGTGCACATTCGCACACACACACACATGCGCAGCAAGGCGAGCGAAATGCCAAAGTGAGCCACCTGATGAAAAGACACCTCCACACAAACAGCGTTTGCTCATGCAGGGAGAGGCTCTTTTATTCGGCGGGACAATGTCTCTGTTGACTTTTTCTTTGTCTGCACATTTTTAAGCACCGAAAGCAGCAGAAAAGAACGGGGAAAAAAGAAGTCAAAGAGGCGTGCAACCGTAGCCACCGACATGTTCGGACTCATACAAGCTGAGGATCGTATCTCAATCTCAAACAATCTCCCACTCCACAACCGTGCTCGGGAGGAGAGCTGCAAAGGTTAATCGATTAGTTGTCAACTATTTTATCGGTCTGTCTGTCTGTCTGTCTGTCTGTCTGTCTGTCTGTCTGTCTGTCTGTCTGTCTGTGTGTGTGTGTGGCGAGCCCTTGGCATTTTACTGTACAAGTCTGTTACATTCAAGTGAAAATGAAGGATTCTGACAAACCACATTATTTACCACATATGTTTGGAGCTGCAAAGATGAATCGATTAGTTGTCAACTGTTAAATTAATCTATTTATTATATATATATTATATTTACTATTTTGATAATCGATTAATCGGTTTGAATCATTTCAGGTTGTTGTTTTTTTTACTGGCCCCGTCAAAAAAAACGTTTTTAAAAAAACTTGAAAAAATATCGAAAAAAGTCAAACTTCGAAAAGAAAACAGGTAAAAAAAAAACCGTCACAAATGTAACCAGAAAACGTCACAAAAAATGTCAAAAAAATGTCAAACATTAAAAGCATCAATCTCATTGGGCAAGTAGGTTGTTATATCTACTTGCCCGAAGTGGCGTTTTACTTGCCCCGGGCCATCCGGCAACTAGGGGTGCATTGACTCAATATCATTATCGCGATATCACGTTGCGCAATATTATATTGAAAGTGTCGTGATAAGTATGCAATATTTTTTTATATTTATTTTTATTGTTTCTAACATGTCCTGTTATTTATTTATTCATGTTGGACCAGTCCAGTATGGCCGTCAGTTGAAATAAACCTTGTGTTGTAAGAAAACTTGTTTTATTTGTTATGAATCTATTTCGATGCGTTTTCCCATAAGTTTAGTAATTTTACATAGGTTTAAAAATATCAAAATTAATATCGACATCGCAATATTCATAATAGATATCGCAATATCACATCAACCCTTACTGTTGAACCCTGCATTTTCTATAGGAAACAAGTTCAAAGATAGGGCTGGGCGATAGGGAGGAAATCAGATATCACGATATTCTTGACCAAATACCTCAATATCGATATTGCGGCGATATTCTAGGGTTGGCAATTGGTGCTTTAACAAAATATCTTCACACTTAGATTTTAGATAACTAATCATCAGTAATGTGGACATAATGTCTAAGTGGAGAAAAGGCAAATAATAGAACAGCTAGAACAGTCTGGTAAGGTCAGAAAAGTACATCACTTTACTGTAATGCTGCCTTTAAAACCAGGGAAAGACACTTATGCTATATGACAATATCCAAAATCTATATCTAGATATCGATATATTGCCCAGCCCTAGTTCAAATTCTGTGATGTCAGCTTGTTAAATGTGAATATTGTTCTAGTGTCTTCTCTCTGTGACAGTAAACTGAATATCTTTTGAGTTGTGGACATAACGAGACATTTGAGGACGTCATCTTGGGACTTTTTGGGAAACACTGATCCACAGTTTTCACCATTTTCTGACATTTTAGAGACCAGACAACTATTCCAATAATGGAGGCAATAATCCACCGATTAATCGGCGATGAAAATGATAGTTAGCTGCAGCCCTACTCGGGAGGGTTCGATTGTCCCGCTGCGTGTTTTGATGAAGATACATTTGTGCGGCTAACCTCGCTCTCGCCAACGTGCCACCTCTCACACACACAAGAGGCATTTCACTCCTCGGCGCCGATGATGATGAGGTACTCGCCAGAGATATCTAAAAGTGCTGATGAAGCTGACAAGCGGTGGCGTCAAGCAGAGTGTTTGCTCGCCAATTAAATCTGGCACTAGTCTGTCACTACGGGAACAATGGGGCCATAATCACATCAATGAATACACAAACAATACGCTGACTCGGGAGGGGTGGGGGGAAAGCACCGGTGGAGGAAGTATTCACATCCTTTACTTAAGTAAAAGTACTAATACCACACTGTAAAAAAAATACCCTGTTCTAAGTAAAAGTCCTGCATTGAAACTGAAAACGATCCAACAGTTGTGTGTTTAATGGTCTCATCATGTCAGCTGTGGGGTCTATATATCGTTGGGTAGTTTAATTTATAATAAAACATCATATTTTATACACTGCATGTGTTTAGAGCGCAAAAAAACTAAACTTGTAAAGTAACTAAAGCTGTAACAGGTGAATGTAGCGGAGTAACTAAAGTAACTAGTAACTAAAGCTGGAACAGATGAATGTAGCGGAGTAACTAAAGTAACTAGTAACTAAAGCTGGAACAGGTGAATGTAGCGGAGTAACTAAAGTAACTAGTAACTAAAGCTGGAACAGATGAATGTAGCGGAGTAACTAAAGTAACTAGTAACTAAAGCTGTAACAGATGAATGTAGCGGAGTAACTAAAGTAACTAGTAACTAAAGCTGGAACAGATGAATGTAGCGGAGTAACTAAAGTAACTAGTAACTAAAGCTGTAACAGATGAATGTAGCGGAGTAACTAAAGTAACTAGTAACTACAGCTGTAACAGATGAATGTAGCGGAGTAACTAAAGTAACTAGTAACTAAAGCTGTAACAGATGAATGTAGCGGAGTAACTAAAGTAACTAGTAACTAGAGCTGTAACAGATGAATGTAGTGGAGTAAAAAGTCCAATATTTCTCCGTGAAATGTAGCGGAGTAGAAGTAGAAAGTGGCATGAAAAGAAAAGACTACAAGTACAAGTAGCTCCACATCTGGACTTGGAGTAAAAGTACTTAGTTACATTCCACCACTGGAAAAAAGCTCTCTCTGCCCCCCCCGCTCAGCACAGCAGGCAGAAGTCTGGTGGAACATCTCTGCAGACATTAAACCTCCTCCTCCGCTCTCAGTGGATTACAGCAGCATGTCAGCTCGGAGCAGGCTTTAAATCAGTTATGCTTGGCCCCTCGGGGGGGGTGGGGGGGGGGGGGAACTCTGCGCTGATCCCATGTACGCCTGTCCCTCATTGCTCATGATAGGGTTGCCACATCCAAATTTTTAAGTTCTCGGGCCTCAAATCCTTCATCATGTTGCACATCGCACATTAAAATCACTGCTCGGTGACTCTTGTGTCTCTGCAGAATATATATATATATATATATATAATTATTTATTTTTTTATACTTTATTAATCCCACAAGTGGAAATTACAATGTTTTCACTCTGTTGTTATTACACACAGGCCTAAATTACACACACATGCTCAGTACCTATACATGCACTTATGTCAGAGTGAGGGGCTGCCCATGGAAAGGCGCCACCCCATATATGCATTACACTGCTTCAGGTGGGTTTATTAAAAGGGCTGCATTGCAACCTAACGATTATTTTTATTGTCATTTAATGTGTTGATTGGTTTCTGGATGAATGGATGAGTTGTCTGGTCTCTAAAATGTCAGAAAATGGTGAAAAATGTGTCCCAAAGTCCCAAGACGACGTCCTCAAATGTCTCGTTTTGTCCCCAACTCAAAGATATTCAGTTTACTGTCCCAGAGGAGAGAAGAAACTAGAACAATATTCACATTTAGTTGATCATTTTACTTTTTTTTAATTTAAAAATAAAATGACTCAAACTGATTAATTGGTTATTAAAATAGTTGCAGATTCATTTAACAGTTGACAACTTATCGCAGCTAAGGAAATGCTTAGTTGAATAACACATGATTTTGACTAATCAATTGTTTGATTCAAAATGACGGATCTGTAAAACTGACTTTCTCCGCAAAGAATGACCAATCGACTAAAGAAATCATGGTTGTCTAAAGACCAAAAGAACCGCTTAGGCTGTGTTCACACATGGCGTCTTTTTTTATAACAAAAAGTTGACTATGGCGCTTTTGTAGTAATAAAAAAAGAAAAAGAAAAGAAAAGCTGGCAGCGTTTTGGTTCCAAAAAGCAGCCGAGAGCGTCTTTTGTTGCTATAACAACAGCTACTGCTACAGTATCCCAGAGTGCTATGTGCAGCGGTGCTAACGTTTGATAAAACAAAGTGGTGGAGCGAGCTAGAGAAAGAACAGAGAGAGAGAGGTGCTAACGTTAGGAAGTGGTGGTGGAGCGAGCTAGAGAAAGAACAGAGAGAGAGAGAGAGAGAGAGAGAGAGAGAGAGAGAGAGAGAGAGAGAGAGAGAGGAGGTAACGTTTGATAAAACAAAGTGGTGGAGCGTGGAAAGAAAGAAAGAGAGAGAGAGAGATCCGTTGATAAACAAAGTGATGAGAGAGAGAAAGAACAGAGAGAGAGAGAGAGTAAGGTTGATAAAACAAGGGTGGAAGGAAAGCGGAGAAAGGAAAGGAAGAAAGAGAGAGAGAGAGAGAGGTGCTAACGTTTGATAAAACAAAGTGGTGGAGCGAGCTAGAGAAAGAACAGAGAGAGAGAGAGAGAGAGGTGCTAACGTTGGATAAAACAAAGCGAGTTCCCCTCTCTTTGTCACTTAATCGACTAAGAGGAAGCAGGCCTAAAAACTACAAAGATGTCAGACCAGAAGGGGGAGTTGTAAGTAGGACACATGCAGGAAATAAAAAAAAAAAAGAACACAATGTTCCATCTGTAATTACAGAAATATTTACACCAGGCTCAAAGCTATGAAAGCGAAAGAGAAAGAAGTGGATTCTATCGACTTGGCATGAATCATATGATCTGTTTGGGAGCCGTAACTTTAATGTGTCTCATGCAGCACAAGAACAACAACACACACACCACACCCATAAACCATATCTGTCAGACCCGATGGGGCCTTCCAAGAGACACACTACAACAAACTGGGACTGTTTGGGGAGAGGCAACGACACAAATCAGCTTACCCTGTGGGCAAATATTGATCTCACGAGCCGATTAGAGCTGCGAGGATTTATTAGTCAATCGACAGGAAAAATTATCAACTATTTTGACAATGGATTAATCGTTAAAGTGAATTATCACACAAAAAATAGCAGAAAATGCTGTTTCAGCCTCTCAAATATGGAGATTTCCTGCTTTGTTTTGTTTTAAATTATGTTAAACTTAATATATTTGGGGTTTGGGACTGACAAAACAAGACATTTAAAGACATTTTTCACTATTTCGCGACATTTGATAGACCAAATGATTGATCGATTAGTTGATCGACAGAAAAAGAACCGCCTGAAACTATTTTGCTAATCGTTAAAGTAATGTTTCACGCAGAAATGGCAGGAAAAAAAAAAGCTGCTCTTTTTAGCCTCAAATATGGAGGTTTTTTGCTCTTTTCTGTTTTATATCATATTGTACAACAAGTAGGTCCGACCAGACAATCTGATTGGTCAACTAGACATTTGGAACGTGCTCAAACCAGGAAAAGATACTTACGTCATATTACGATATCCAAAATCTAAGACGATTTCTAGTCTCATATCACGATATCGATATAATTCGATATATTGCCGAGCCCTACTTTAAAAGAATACTGAAAGGCAGAACTGAGTACGCTCAAATATCTGTTAATTTAAGTAATATCGTTATCGCGATATTCAATCAACTTTATCGCGTATCGCATATTTTCCTCATATCGTGCAGCCCGAGTTGCAGCCCAAGAGCCAATCGGTGTATTCCACAGACTAAAGATGCGTGATGAATGTAGAGCTAGTTGAACTAAGGTCGCTTGGCCAGACGCGGGTGTGAGCGGCTGGTAAATATCATCTGACTGTATTGAACTTCATCCACAGGTGTAAACAAACCAACCCTCCCCCCCCCACTCCCCGAATGCCATCCTTAAGAGGTGCTAAGTCGAAGCTCTCATAATCAATCAAACTCACTGCGTTCGCACTAAAAGCCACGAGCAATATGGAGGACTTTAAGACGTCTGCGGTGTAAGCCGGCCATTGTCTGCCTGCGTGTTTTCTGCAACGCTGATGATTGACACAGTCAGCTCACTCTGTCCCGTTGACCTCATTCTTTTCTTTTTCTAATATTGGGGGCTTATACCTCTGAATTTTAAGTCCTCTCCAATTATTTGCTACTTTGCCTCAAGTAACAAGAACAACGGGTTTTTTTGTTGATGGTTTTTTTTTTCAAACTCTACTATGCTGCATAAAAACACAAGGAAGAGTGAGAGGCTTTCATAGCAGACACACGAGACAAAAAGCACAGACGAGATAATAGGCTGCTGAAAATTCAGTCAATTTGTTAGGTGTGTTCCTCGATTATACCAAAAAACTAGGGCTGAGACTAACGATTATCTTCATTGCCGATTAATCTGTCCATTATTTCCTCGATTAATAGATTAGTTGTCTAAAATGTCAGAAAATGGTAAAAAAAAAAATTGATGATTTTTGTTCCCAATTCAAAGATATTCAGTTTACTGTCACAGAGGAGAGAAGACACTAGAACAATATTCACATTTAACAAGCTGGAATCAGAGAACTTTTTTTTTTTTTTTTTCATAAAAAAAATGATTCAAACCTATTAATAGTTGAAAATAGTTGGCGATCAAACGTTTGATCTTTGCAGGTCTACCCAAAACCATTTTTCCTGCTAAAAAATCGTTCAGAAAAAGCACAAAATATGACAATGCCTTTGCATTCCTTCATGTTTATATCTGACAACATTCCTGCCGAACTCTGTCGGCCCAAAAGCAACGAGAGAGACAAATCTATGTATCACCAGAGTAGCCATTTAGTTAATGAGCCCCAACGGAGACCTCCAATGAAGCCATCAAGACTGCTCAGAATAACAATGGTCAACTAACGCCTTTCTAATTGAATGGAAGGTGGAGAGAGGGAGGCGAGGGGAGTGGGCCAGGAACGGTGAAAAGGAGACAGAAAAGAAGGGAGGGAAAGGGGGGCGTCTTTTCAGTCAGATGCCTGCCAGGCATTAACGAAAGTACTTGTTTTTTGGGGGGTGGGAGGGGTGGGGAGGGGGGTGTGACACGGATTGGGGGATGGACGAGCTCCAAAGAACACAGCTCTCCAGCAGGGATTATTTCAAGGAAGTTTGCATAGTTCAATTGTATTTAGTAGGTTAGCATTCCAAATATTCCAATTGGTTGAATTGCTTAAAATCACGCACGTTTGTTTGGAATCGCTATTTGTCGTCACTACGTGTATACCCTCTTAGAGTGGGATTTTTTTTTTTTTAATCATGAACTTTCTCATAGCGCCGCAACGGTTAGTCAATCAACAGAAAAATAAATCGGCAACTATTTTGATAATCGATTTATCGTTAGCATAATTTGTCACACAAAAATGGCAGAAAATGCTGCTTTCAGTTCATAAATATGGAGATTTCCAGCCCTTTTCTATTTCATCGTCATATTAAACTGAATATCTTTGGGTTTTGGACAACACATTTAAAGACATCAGCTTGGAGTTTGAGAAACTGGGATGGACATTTTTTCCCCCCTTTTGTTCTGACATTTCATAGACCAAACCATTAATCGATAATGAAAATAATCATTAATTTCAGCCCTAGTATTCGTCACTATGTTTATAACACGTTCTTTGACCTTAATGTTGGATTTTTTTTTTTAATCATGAATTGTCTTATGTGGCTCCTGTTTGCAGCATTGCCATGCCAACTATTGTAAGGTCTCCATGCTTTATTTACCGGTAGTTAGGGGATGTTTAATATGTGATATGTATGGATTAAACTGCAGAAACCAATGCAGCATTTACTGGTGCGATTGCAACAAGTCGGTTGAACCTTTGCAAAAAAAACTCTGCATCAACAACACTTACTTAAGACTGTCAGCCTTATCTAGACTTTTAAAAGTCTCTGAACAACAGTTGTCACGGACACTGCAGTGAAACGCCTCCTGTGTGTGTCAGAGCGAGATATTACGTTGTTGTTACTGTAGGATATGACTTCAGGGACAGCTTTGTTTTATTTTTTTCTTCAATTTTCTGCAGAGAATGTGTGCAAACAGCCTGCAGGTTTTTAAAGAGCTGATAGTTACTATCCTGCATGCTGAAGACAAACCTTCATTACAAACACAAGTACTAAATGGAAAGCAATTTAGCGTCCGACTTTAAAAATATCTTGCAATTCTAAAATACATTGATTGCTGTGTAAAATGTCAGAAAATGTGGATCAGGGTTTCCCAAAAAGCCCAAGATGACGTCTTCAAATGTCTTGTTTTGTTCCCAACTCAAAGATATTCAGTTTACTGTCACAGAGGAGAGAAGAAACTAGAACAATATTCACATTTAACAAGCTGCACTCAGAGAATATTTTACTTTTTTTCATTAAAAAAATGACTCAACCCCATTAATTTGATTATCAAAATAGTTGGCGATTAATTGAACAGTTGACAACTAATCGATTCGTCCTTGCAGCTCTAGCCTATACAATCAATATGCAGCGTGAGCATGAGGGGATTTTCGACAAGGAAATGCCATAAATCCTTCAAAAATGACAAAGAAAGGCTAATGTGTCTGAACTTTGAGCCGAATGAGAAGTTGTCAAACGCGAGGCTTGTCGAAAAGGGAGGGGGTGGCAGCCAGGGAGAAATTTATATCCCCAAAAAAATAGAACAAAGAAGTAGTTAGTAGGACTCCTTGAGAGGCCACTCGGAGGGAATATGGCGGTCTGGCAGTGCACAGGGAACTTTAACGCACGGCCAAACAAAGTTTTTCACGGAGTAAAGAGAGTGAGACGAAGGGAAGAGAGCGAAGAGAAACATGTCGACGACGAGGGGACACTTACTGTTCTTGCACTCGGAGACAGTGAACCGTTGGATATGTACGGGTTGCTGAGGTCTGGGATCATGAGAAACGGGTAGCCAGGATAGTGAGGACTCTTAAAAAAGCCACCATCTTGCTGCCTCCTTAGGGCTGCAGAAGGAGAGAGAGAGAGAGAAAGAGGGAGAGGGAGGAAAAGTCAGTCTTTAAAAGAGACAAACTAAAAAAAATGCTAGCTAAAGCACACACAAAGTACCGAGGGTGTTTGTGTGGTTTTTTTTTATTATTATTTTTTTTACCTTCACTGAAGTAGTCTCTCGCTTTCTCGTAACTTTCTAAGTCGGGTCTGGTTTGGGGGCGCCTCTCTGCTTGCTGACAGGGAAAGAAATGTACACACAGGAGGGGAAGAAACTATTGAAACTTCCAACAGCATTAAAGCAAGTTTAGTCAACGTTATTGTCAATTCCCAATTCCCTCAATATGTGGATACAGAGGAGTCCAAATACATTTCTCTCCGACCCACGGTGCAACATGTAGCCTATGCTATGCACAACAAGTAACAGATAGCCTAATGTATACAATATAGCCTACATACATGCTAAATGCTGCAGAAGTCAGGCAAAACATAACAGTAGCAACTAAAGCAATTTAAAAAAAAACGTGCATTATAAAGGACAAATATGAAATGAAAGTGTAAAAAAAAAAAGTGTCCCTATGGTTGTTTTACAGCCTATATTTGCAGTGTGCTTACCTCTGAGTCCGACGAGCTGCTGTTGTTTTCCGACTCGTTCACTAAGGAGGATTTCACATCATCCAAATCCCTTTCCGCTGACACATTCTCGGATATCTTTTCCTCCGGCTCCCCTTCGTCTTTAAACGAGATCATCTCATCATTGGCCCCCAAATCATCCCCACCGCCTCCGTTCAACTGTGGCATTTTTGCAGAATAACGTTAGATATCAAAAGAGGGAGGAGGGGGGGGACAACCGCAATAACAAATGACTTTTCTTTTCTTTTCTTTATCAGATCAGTGTAGTCCAGACGAGTCCCCCGCCGTAGTAGTGGACTATAGGCTAAATGCAAGAAAGTGTCGATGCTTTTTTTTTTTAAAACACCCTTTTCATCCTGTGAACGGGCTCCAGTAGTCCATGACGAGCCTCGATCGCGATGATAATCCACACAGTTAAATGTCGCGACAGAGATCGAAAAATATCGATATCGAGTGTTTGGCGTCCGCGGCCGGATGCGCAGCAACTTGGCAAAGTTTGGTGTCCCTTCGCAGCCTGCGGACAACTTGTGGCCCCTGCGTGTCTCTCCTGGTTGCGCTGCCGAGGAATAGGACTCTCTTCTCCTCCTCCTACGGAGCCCGGGGACCACATAAACTACACTAGTCCCGAGAGGGTTACTCAAGCGAAAGCAACGACAAGACGCACGTCCGATTTCATCTCCTAATATCCATGTGTGAGAAAACAATGGCTCGAGTTATAAAAAATAAAATAAAAAAAAAATACAGAAAAAAATAAACACGAGAGGGTCAGGCACTCGCTTGTTTTACCCCCCCAAAAGAAGCGCTAAAAATCGCTAAAGTTTACAAAATAGGAAGAAAGGGGAAAAAAACGATGCAAACGTATAAAAAATCAAATGTTCAGCTGGATGTAGTCGCCCTTTCCCTCCACATTGCTGCCGGGGAATGCGCCCTGAAAAACTACTTGGTTGTTCAAGTGGAAGAAAAAGCGCAGCCCCGTCCGTAGGGGAGGAGTTTGCACTGAAAACCGACACTTCATTCAACGCCATGTAGATCAGCTATTCTTTACCCTCGAGCCACCACACCACGCAGGGAAACGAGGGCATTCACTACAGAAAAGTGGAGGTTTGCACATGGGGAAATAGAGATGCAGATTAATGGCATTGTTATGTATTCACTAAAACGACGATTTTTCTATTATTGCAGATTATATCAAAAATAAGTGGGAGAAGTCAGCCAATGTTGTGACTTGGAAAATAAAACACAACTGTATGTTTCTATAGTTTATAGGTTCCATATTGTAGGCTAAAAAGTCACATTTCCATGTCTGCTTTGATTTTAAAGCAGGTCGAGGTCGCAAAGATTAATGGATTAATCGATTAGTTGTCAACTGTTAAATTAATCGCCAGCTATTCTGATAATCGATTAATCGTTTTGAGTCATTTAATAAAAAAATGAAAAATAAGCTAAATGGCTCGGATTGCAGCGCGTTAAATGTGAATATTTTTCTAGTTTCTTCTCTCCTCTGTGACCGTAAACTGAATATCTTTGAGTTGTGGACGTCATCTTGGACTTAAGGAAACACTGATGCACATTTTTCACCATTTTTTAGACATTTTAGAGACCAAACAACTAATCGATTAATCAAGAAAATAATTTAGATGCAGTCCCACAGTTTGAGAAAAATTATGTGTTTTTTTTAACATTAAAGCATGTTAAAGTTCAAGTAAAAATCCAAAATACGAGTATGATCCTAAAAATGAGCACGATATAGGACCTTTAAGTAAACTTGAGCAGCAGTGTATCACATGTTGCCCAGCTGATATCTCCTGTATTGTCTGGATACTGTAAGAGACCAAACTGCCTCCATCTGTGTGAAAATGACAGACCAGGATTAAGTGAGAAAGTCCTAATTACACACTGCCGTGTAAATTGCACGTCTGTGTGTTCTGAAACAATACCCTGGGAAAGACAAAGCTCTATAACACCTGGGATAAGCACGGGCCCATTATGGCACAACTGTAGGCATGACAGAGGGAGGCAACAAGCCTCTGAACATCCAGGCCTCCGCCCTCTCTCTCTCTCTCTCTCTCTCAATTCAATTCAAAAACGGCTTTATTGGCATGGGAAATAGACACTTATATTCCTAAAGCAAGTGTGAAATGATAACAAAAATGTTCCAATATGTGCCTCAGAGCCCCTAAAGGGATTTGGGGAATTTTATTTTTTTACCGTGCTCACCAGATACTTTGCTCGTGAGCACGCAAAAATATCTCGTGCTCACGAGAAACCAATCTGACTACCGGTCAGAACGGCTGCAACAAAGTGTACCTGATAGTGTCATTAACAAAGTTAAAAGAAATTTAAGTTAAAGGTAGCTGTTAAACAATTTCATGCAGTGAATGTGAAATATTTCCTTGTCTTTGGCCACATGACGTTAGCATCATTTTGCTAGCCCTAGATTGGTTTCTTGTGAGAACGAGATAATTTGGCGTGCTCATGAGAAAGTTTCTTCTTCGAAAAAAAACAACCCATGTCCCTTTAGGGGCGCCTTAATATACTAATAGTATTAATATTATATTAGTTATAATAATATAAGTGAGAACTGTGTAAACATGCAACATTTTCGAGGTATCTGTACAGTGTGTCTATGTACAGAGATCAGCACAGTGCAGATGGTCAGCGCAGGAATACACAGATGACTGTTCATGGTGGTTTTAGTCTCTCTCTCTCTCTCTCTCTCTCTCTCTCGACTGAAATACATGGCCCCATTGTTGATTTGAGGAACAGGATTGGAGGCCCTGTTTTACAAGCAGTCTTGGAAGAAGGAAGAAGGGATGTGGTTGCAGCTTTTTTTCTTCTTTCGTTCGTTCCTGTCGAGTAACCTGCACATAAATCACAACCGTGACTTGGAGATGTGTTTTGAAAAAGAAATGTTCGCTCACCAAGCATTATAGGTACACTGTGTAGTGTTTGAAGTATTTTATGAGCTAAAATCAGTGTCTTCATTCATACATATGTCGTCATTGGTGTAAAATTGCCTCTGCCATTGACTTATCCTCGTAAGCGAAGAATTTCGTATCTATATTTACATTGGACGGGCAAGTCCAAGGAGGCTTCCATGTCGTTCCGCCATTTTGAAAAACTATAATCGCTGAGAGCGACATAAAGCACTAGCCGACCTGTCTAGCTAATCCACAACGCGTTTTGGTTCAGAGCCAGCGCCGCGGGACTGAAACCAGCTGAAACGGAGGAGGAGATCAGCGAGAGGCGCTTGTCACCGCCCTTTAGTTCATAATGGAGGATCAGACTTATGCCGAGCCACAGGAGAAGGAATCCTCGTGGCCAAAAAAAGCAAAAATTGGAAGACACTTTGTCATAGCTTCTTGGTACATAACGGCTACCGTAGTTGCAACACGCATTTGAAAAAGCGAGGCGCTAGAGAGCGCTATTCGGTTTGAATGCAAAATGCAATGTCACCGCTAGATGGGAGAAATTCCTACACAGAGAAACAGTGTACCTTTAAACCTTTAAACCAGAGTTGGGTGTAACCACAGACTGTAAAATAACGGACGTAGCATCCGTGACGTCACCCATTGGTTCGTGGACTGCCTTTTTGAAGCCTCGAGTTTGGCGATAGCATCTTGGTTTTTTGTAACCTTAAGTGATGATTTTTGAAGAGAGGGTGGAGCTGGGGAGGATGGAGCTGGGGAGGATGGAGCGGCCAAGCCAGTGTTGTTTATGGTTTCATGGCGCTGCGCTAAGCTAAACACTAAGCTAAACGCTAAGCTAAACGCTAAAGAGGGAAAGTTGCTGATTTTCAACCCTTCTGAAGCGAGTCATCCAGCGGAGATTTACAGACGGACCGTCGGGTACTGGTGCCATTCGTCCGCATTGGACGCCAGAACAGAAAATCTGCAAAACATTTTCTTAAGTTACCGGCTAACGCTAGTGGTATCTAGCTAGCTAGCTTGGTTGGCAGAACGCTGAACAAGACATTTTTAGGCGACCAAAATGTTCCAGTTAACTTTGAAGAAGTGAAAACACACAGTGAGAGGGTCAAAGTCTGAGACAACAGCCAAAAACAAGTTGAGGTCTATTTTAAAGTCAGTGTTAGCATGGTTTGCTTTGCTAAGCCTCTGTTCTGATCGGCAGGTCCTAAAGCATTTCCTGCTTTATCGTCTATATTAAAATAAATGGGACCATCATTTACTAAATGACACAAAATGCTGTATTGAAGAAGACTTGAAACTAGCGATTGAGACCATAAACTCATTATGAAAATGTTTACTGAGGTAATAAATCAAGTGAAAAGTAGGCTCATTTTCTCATAGACTTCTATAGAAACAGACTGCTTTCTGTTTTTTAATAAATAAAATTAGATAGAATGCAGCTTTAAGGGAGCTTCACGTTTAAGGGCCGGAAGCTTCATCCATTATTTTCACAGTCTACGGGTGTAACGCAGAAGTTAGCTGCTACACTCTTGTGTCACTGGAGCTCTTTTTGGAACATTTTCTTACCTCGTCCTATCTTCACCTGTCTCAGTCCGAGTCCAGTGGACCTCAGACTTCTGATGCAATCCGACAGGCTTCCCCCGTTCGAGAAAAAGAAGTCATTGATGTTGTCGACTGCGTGTCAGCGAGCTGAGGGTTGACTGACAATTCAGCCGAGTCTCCACGGGCCTCATTAGATCCACACTCCTCCTGGATGTTAGAGTGTGTGTGTGTGTATGTCAGTGTGGTATTTGTATTCAGTTAAAAGCAACATACTGTAGTTGCATACCGCATCTTCTCTGAATTGCATACGAGGTGGTTTTGGGTTTATTGTACACAGAGATACTCATGTTTGCACTTGCATGCGCACACAAGTGAATATTTGCCCTAAGGGCTACATGTCATTGTTTTTTTTTCCTCCTGGAATACAGTATGCAGAGAATTCATTCTCCCAATGATTCACAGACATTTGTAATGCAACCCTGTAGTCTGACACTGAGCTATAGTACAGTTTCCTACGCACAAAATTCCTCAGCGTATCACATGTCAGACAAGTAATGGGCCGTGTCCCGGCAGGTGTAATTACAATTATGCAGTGCTCATGCACCGTAGCCTTATGAAAGATTAATAAAGGAATCAAATATTAAAAACACGTCAACACAGAGAAAAATAATAATGACATGCATAAGCAGTTGCTGAACAGGAACATCTCTAAAACCGTGCTTTTTCTGTTGCTCTGGAACAGCGTCTCGTCCCACATTAAGTCATGTTCCATAATTTAAAATATTAAATCATATTTAAAGAGCTACCTTTTTTCACTCGCTTTTAGTTCACTTTGAGGCTGCTTGGCTTCTGTCATGTCCCCTCTTGACTTATTTAGAATTCCCTATAGAGAGGCGAAGACCCTCCCCCTTCCGGTGGACCATCACGGGACATTATTTCAGAAAAAATGATGCACGGCAGTGAACGGGGAAAGACAAATTATTTTTTGATCCCGTTTGAATTGAGCCATGAATTACACATATGATGTTCGTCAATCTAATATATCATCATGCAAAAATCAGTCCTTATAGATTATTGTTGTCTGTGTGATTTCAATATTATTCTGGGAGATAAAATTTTGTTTTTCTCATTTTTCAACATTCTTTATTTTTGAAGGACAGTGAACATTAACAACATTGAAACAATATAAATGTTCCCGAAGTTAGCTCAAAGTGCTAATTTTCATCGGTAGTAGTATACAGTCCTTCCAGAATTTGTTTTTTTTGTGGTTGTTGAGGGCAAAAATTGATAATGCGGCACGTTTTCTTAAAAAATGTGATGGAATATGCGGGATATTTATGCAATTTTATGCAATGAAATAGTGGGATCTTGCTAAAACTGCGGTTTGATGAAAAAGAGAAAAAAAAAGTGATTTGATGACATAATTACATCACTTCATAACGTTCCCATGGCAACAGGGGGAAAATGGCTGCTCCTGTGTGAAGTAAAGGCAACATTTTTCAACTTTCTGCTAAGATATACGTGACTTTTTTTGCAACGAAAATGTGGGGATTATGAAATCATGCAAGCCCTGCATATTTTGCGCGGAAATCGGCAATTTATGCGGCAAAAGTGCAACGTATTTGAAAAAATGCGGCCGACGCATAAATATGCGGACTTTGGCTGATTATGCGTTGAATTATGCGATCGCATAATCGCGTTTTTCTGGAGGGACTAAAAGATAATTTTGCAAGTCGAGCGAGTCGCAGTTTGTTGTAAAACTGTTAAAGTATAAGACTGTGAAAATAACTAGAAAGACTACTCAGCCCAAAGTCGCATAAGTGGCGTCTCAGCCTCGCCGAGGCTATACGATGCTTCTGTGTGTGGTACCGGGATGTAACGTTACTCTTGCCAGTTCTTTCGCTTCCCGGCTGATGAAAAGACTCTACTGGATAAAACACATCAGGTAAGATAACGTTACCTGTGTTGTGGAACAGAGCTAAAACAAGCAGCTGGCGAGGTGACATATATTGTGCGAGACAAGAGCGGTTTTGACACAAAACTGAGTCGTGCTACGACAAAGCTACGATAAACTGAGACTTTTTTGACTTGCAAAATTATCAGTTAAATCGACAAACATCATTTGTGTAATTCATGGCTCAATTCAAACGGGATCAAAATATCATCTGTCTTCCCCGGTCATGTTGTTTTCCAGATTAATGTCCCATTGGGTTCACCGGAAGAGGAGGGACTTCACCTCTCTATACCGCTTTCTATCTATTGTCTATCTAACTTCCTATTTCTTTACTTGAGATTGCTTTTATCATGTCAGTTTACATTTTGTGTCGTTGCCTTTATCTTTGTGTTGTTTATCTATTTAAAAAGGCAGAACTTAAACCATCTGCCTCGACTGGAAAGCCCTTTGGGTCAACTTTAAACGTGCCATAGGCTATAAATAAAGACGTCTCGACTTGACTTAAATACTGACACTTCTCACACACGCACCAGTTTCAGCAGTATGCTATTAAGCCCCATTGGCATGCAGTGAGTAGACTGTTGTTCACAGTAAGCTGTAGCAGCGCAGTGAAATATAACACTTCTGTGATAAATATATTTTTAAAAAAATCCAGTGTGAAAAAAAACAAAAGGAGGCCTTCATTTGTTACAAAATGGTTGCGGGCATTAAAATAAAGCAGGTTAATTGTTTGCTTTTAGCTTCAGTGAGAAAAGATAATTAAATTTGATTAAAAAAATTTTTAAAGATTATTTTTTGGCCATTTTAGGCCTTTATTTATAGGACAGCTGAAGACATGAAAGGGGAGATGACATGCAGCAAAGGGCCACAGGTTGGAGTCGAACCCGTGGCTGCTGCTTCGAGGAGTCAACCTCCTCTATATATGGGTGAGCGCTCTACCAGGTGAGCTACCCAGGCGTCCCCAAAAACATAATTATTACATATTTACTGAATGATAGATTCCAGGTGTCTGTTCTGTGTTGTTTGTCAGTATGAAGCCCCTCACTCTGCTGATTTATTCATCAAAGCGGGCGACAATGTCCTTTAAATAGATAGATAGATAGATAGATAGATAGATAGATAGATAGATAGATAGATAGATAGATAGATAGATAGATAGATAGATAGATAATTTATTGATCCCCAAGGGGAAATTCAAGGTCCCAGTAGCTTAAAGACATCACACACAACACACACATACATCATAAACAGGATGATAAAATGACAAATCCACATGAATAATATGGACAATAAAAGAAAAGATGCTGAATTAAAAATCCACGTGAATATACTATAAGGGATGTATAAGCATGAGAGGCTTGCAGTGACAGGGCAGGGACCTGACCCTGTGATTCAGTCTGCATGGTAAGGTGCTCTATGAGAGGGGGGTGTCATGGTGGTAGGGCAAATAAGTCCAATAGTGCAAGGATGAAGTCTAGAGACCAGCATTAAATATGGGCATTATAAGGGAATAATGTAGACAGTAGGATAGACACAAATCAACAGTCAATATTAGATATGAAATAATAGGGTTACAGCCATTGCTCAATGTACCTACGTATCGCTCCTTTCTCTCCCCGAAAACATAATTATTACATATCTACTCAATGATAAATTCCAGGTGTCTGTTCTGTGTTGTTTGTCGGTATGAAGCGCTGATTTATTCATCAAAGCGGGTGACAATGGGAGTATTTGATGGAGAATCATTTCTTCACACGTGAGAGAGAATGTGATGTCCTTCAGATGTACCTACGGATCGCTCCTTTCTCTCTACGACTGCATACCTTTTTTTTTTTTTTTTTTTTTTTTTAGGAGTGAGATTGCTTTTAACTGGGAGCTGATGAGGGGTCATGAGAGATGCAAACAGCAGCCACAATCCTAGCCTGGGGGCAGATCGACTGGTTGGCCAGAAAATTTATTCAGGGGGTGCTGTCCCTGCATCTGCCTTACTTTGAAGTTGCTCTCTCAACTCTGGCTTGTTGTACGTGACAGTGTGTTCATCCCCCCCCCCGCCTCATCCCCCGCCTCACTCACTAAAAAGAGAGAGCGAAAAAGCAGAGACAGAGCACTCCTGTGTGTTGATATCGGAGACAAGGCTTTGCTGAATCAGTGCCTTTTTTAAACCACTTCTTATAGACTTGCTTTTATCTGTGATCTTGTCATTTTTTTATTTTTTTTTTTTTTTACCCCATCAAGTGTTCATTTTATTTTATTTATTCATCGTCATTTTTGTTGTTCTTTAAAAGTGTCCTAATATATTTTCACTATTACGATGATGCGCGGATATCAGGGCTGCAACCAACGTTTATTTTTAGCGTGGATTATTTTCTCCATTAATCGATTGGTTTGGTCTCTAAAATGTCAGAAACCGATTAATGGATTATCAAAATAGATGGCGATTCATCTATTGGTTTGACAATTAATCGATTCATCTTTGCACATGTGCTTCTGTCAAAGCACTTTGTAAACTATTGTTTTTTTTTTTTTTTTTTAAAAAGGTGGACGGCAAATAAAGTTTATATTATTTTGCCTGCTTTTCCACGTGTGGTGTGTGTGTGTGTCTGTTTGTGTGCTTGCAGGTGATATTATGGGTATAGTGCTACGTCATCGTGTTTATTACAGTATCTTGATTGTTATATTTTACTAATTTAATTTTGTTATTTTTATATTTTACTATTTACATTTTTATATTTGTGGTTGTCTGTGATTTAACTGTTGAGAGAACACATTGAGAGCTGCTAAACTGTGTTTCGTTGTTGAAAACGATGATATATATATATATATAATAAAGATCTATTCTATTCTATGTGTGTGTGTTTAAGAGACAGAGGGTGAGAGAGAGAGAGAGAGAGAGAGAGAGAGAGAGAGAGAGAGAGAGAAAGAGAGATGGAGAGATGGAGAGAGAAAGCGCGAGAGAGAGAGAGAGAGATGGAGAGCGAGATGCTGTGTGCCAATCCATCCCGGCTTTGGAGAATTCAAGGTCATCCTTTCATGTTTTGCCAACCATCGGTCAATCACTTTCCAATCAAAGCGGCACCTAATTCAGCAGTAATTCCCCATCTCCTCGTCAAGTTTTCGCCTCACTGTTGCAGAGGCGTTCGAGCATTTCCCTTGTCTTCCCTCTGATCTGCTGCAGTGTGTCCAACATGTCTTGCCGGGGCCACACCCGCCCTGACAAGCTCTCTAATGATACGAGTTAAAAGTGTGCGGCGAACACGTCAGATCACACGGTGTGCGACTGCTGCTTCCATCTATCTCACTTCAGGAGATTTAGCTCTCACTTGATTGTCTTTGAAGTGTACTCAAGTCATGTTCGTTCATTAATCTGAAGAGCCCTCCACAATGTCTCTATTTTGTTTTTTTTTGTACAGTTTGAATTTAGGGAGATGTGGAAAAATAATTGATCAAAACTAATCTGAATCAACTATAACAGATGTGCTCAACTAATCCTCCAAACCATATGACGGCCTTCTGTTCCTCCCCTCTAATACGACCCACAGGAGCGTTTCATAAATTAGCGCCCCTGTCAGTACTCGATCCGTTCCACCGGCACAATCCGTTCTGCGCATGCGCAAGATGTTCACGCGTGCGCTGTGGTACGAGGATTTACGACACTACACAATCTGTTCCCACGCTAGCTAACGTTAGTTTAGCTAATAGCTAATTTGGCTAACCGCTAGCTGATTGTAGCGGTCTGCCGTTAGCCTCCACCGGGAAGCTAACGTTAGTTTAGCTAACAGCTAATTCGGCTAACCGCTAGCTGAGACAGCATGTAAACTTTAAAAGGCCCTCAAAATAAAACTTGAAAATAAACGTTAACATATATAACAGCTGTTACGTCAGTTCTACTTGTGCTCATTTAAAATACAATCACTCAATACTTGTCTTTATTGTTATTACTGTAAAGTCTTAATTTAGCTGTAGCCTGCTTTTCCCATTAAGTTTGACTTAACGTTATTTTAGACTGAATCTAGCTGTCCGTTCTGCCTGCACGATCCGTTCTGTGCATGCGTTATTTTAGACTGAAGGCTGTCGGCTAGCGGTTAGCCGAATTAGCTGTTAGCTATCCCGGTGGAGGCTAGCGTGGAACAGATTGCGCAGGTCGTAAAACGGTATTATCATCTGCGCCTACGTCATGGCATACGTATCATCTTGCACATGCGCAGAACGGATCGTGCCGGTGGAACGGATCGGGTACTGACAGCCCCTAGCGGGGGCAGGACATACAGCCTCATATCTAAACCAGAGAACGTAACGCTCGCCGTTTTGAACACGTCTTTCACTAGCAAGGACCGCACCATCAACCAGATACGTTTTGAACCATTTAATAATGAAAGATGGCGAGGCAAAGTCGCTTGTAGCAGGACATACAGCCTCATAGCCTGGCTGACACCAGACCCTCTCTCAGCTGTAACTGAGAGGGGGTCTGGGCAAGCTTCATTCACAGCCCATTTCCAAAAGGGGGCGTCACCAACGGACGCCGCTCAAATGCCTCTGGGCGCAGTCGGATAGTCCTTCAACCAATCAGACCAACGATCCGGGGGACGTAGCAGCGACAGCGGCATCAGCAGCCGCTCGCGCTTCGGGTGGCACCGTTAAATGTAACAAAAGCTGCTGCCTTTATGGCAAAAACTTTTAAAAAGCATCAAATGCATAGACAACAACAACAAAAAAGTTCATTTTCAATTTTGACCCAGAAGGACAAGTTCACGGTCGCCGCAAAGACAACACAAGGGTTAAATTTTGAGTTAAAAAAGCAGAAATTATGAATTATTTCGACTAATAGTTAAAATCAGAGGATGTTGAGTGGATCACAGACTGGTACAGGTACATGTCAAAGTTTAGTCAGGATACGGTTTGTCAGTGAAACCATTATTTTTGGGCAATTTGGGTGAAAGAAACCCATATTTCTGGGTCTAACTTGACCCGAGGAAAACACAATGGTTAATTAGCTTTGTATCAACTTATTTGGCAATGGCTTGAATGTTACGGATGTTCATTAACATAAAAATAGTTACGCGCTAAAGCTTTAAAATCAGACGCTTCCTGAAGGTTACGCACTTGGCGGTGAACGTAACGTTTTACTTTTATTTTCAAACGGGACTCGAAACCCCAGGTCCTGTTTGTTTGACCCATCCACCACCCCAACCTGCATCCTTACGTTTAAATTTAGTGCTCTTAAACTTCGTCACCTTACTTCCTGCTTTGCTTCCGTCATAATTGCTAAGGCCACTAGCGGACGGCGTCAGTATAAACGTAAATATAGGTCGGAATTGCTGCTTAAACAACCAACCTCTGGGGTTGTTTTCGGGGGAGGACATTCTCTTGTGGATGTTTTCATAAAAAAAAAAAAAAAAAGTGATTCAAGGGTTTTACATCATTCCATAATTGTATCCATAATTAGCCATTATATCTGGAGGCCTATATATATTTTTAAAACATCCTGAAATTCTTCCCATGTGACCCCATTATATGAACATAAGGTGTGTACCAACTTTCTTTCAGACATCACAGAGGGATCAACTGATTTAAAAAAAAACGAAAACCTTTCAACCAAAGGGCAGGATCCACTGCCGATGGATTTACACACCTCTTTTGCATCACCACTCTGCCATATTCGCTCACCTCCTCAGTCATCACACTAAGTCTGGATGGGAGTGCCTCATGCAATCATGGATCTCACAAAAATAACCTCATATCCGTTTTAATCCACAGAAAGGTCTCCATTCCAGGCTGGTGTGGGCGTATATGGCATTTAAGACTGTGTGAGGATATGATTAGATGACAGTTTTTAGTGCCTAAAGGGTGTAACTGAAACACTAAACTGTGCACAGAGAAGAGAAAATAAGACTTTGCTCGCTGACTTTTCTCCTTCACGCTGGCATTTTGTTGCATTTGAAGTATTCTTTTCCTGAAGGGTTGAGAAAAGGTTCATCCGCAGAAAGAAAAAAACAACAACACACACACACTCAAAGACAGCTAATGAAATGGGTTTATTTCTATATGATTAAAATCAGAATTTGACATTTAATTTAGTCAGACACAGATTGAATCAGGCTAACACATTTCTGTCCAGTTCTTTTATCCATTACTCGTTTATCCATTCATTTTAGCTAACTATTTGAACTGTTTAGTCAGTAGTGTGTGAACTGTTTAGTCAGTAGTATTTGAGCTGTTTAGTCAGTAGTTTAAGCTAACTATTTGAGCTATTTAGTCAGTAGTTTTATCTAACTATTTGAACTGTTTAGACAGTAGTGTGTGAACTGTTTAGTCTGTAGTATTTGAGCTGTTTAGTCAGTAGTTTAATCTAACTATTTGAGCTATTTAGTCAGTAGTTTTATCTAACTATTTGAACTGTTTAGTCAGTAGTGTGTGAACTGTTTAGTCTGTAGTATTTGAGCTGTTTAGTCAGTAGTTTTATCTAACTATTTGAACTGTTTAGTCAGTAGTTTAAGCTAACTATTTGAACTGTTTAGTCAGTAGTTTTAGCTAACTATTTGAACTGTTTAGTCAGTAGTTTTATCTAACTATTTGAGCTATTTAGTCAGTAGTTTTATCTAACTATTTGAGCTATTTAGTCAGTAGTTTTATCTAACTATTTGAGCTATTTAGTCAGTAGTTTTATCTAACTATTTGAGCTGTTTAGTCAGTAGTTTTAGCTAATTTAGCCGCTTATGCAATACTTTGAGCTATTTATTTCTACCATTTAGTCATGAATTTTAGCTATTTATTTCTACCATTTAGTCATGACTTTTAGCTAACTATTTCAACTGTTAAGTCATTAGTTTTAGCTAACTACTTGAACTGTTTAGTCATTACTTTAAGCTATTTATTTCTACCATTCATTAGTTTTAGCAACCTTTTCAAAATACATGAGTTCAGGTCTTGTAGCTGATAAATTCTGTTCCACAATCTTTCCAAATACCCCTAGTTGGGAATCACTGGCTTAAACTAAAGACTGGCATAAACATGAATGAGTGAATGGATTATTTTTCCTTTAGCAAAACCAATGCTTGATGCAACATTATCAGACTTGAAAGACAAGCATGTCTGAGTCCTCCAGTGCAGATTTACATGGTTGCTAAGAAGTGCTCGCTCACGCCTCTTGACTGAAATACATGTTCATGTTTTTCTGTATTGCAGAGGATGCTTTTAAGGAGCATTATTTCTGAGGACATCAAAGCCTGCCAAAAGCACTCTCCTTTTGGAGTGTGCTGCAGCTTGAAAATGTACTTTCCAAGTATTTTCCAAATGGACAGGAAGAGGCCCTCACTGGTATTGAGGTGATGCTAATGCATTGTGGCGCTAGGTTTTCATTGAAACTTACTTTACAGCACAAAAAACAGCCTGTATTAAAGTACTGTTAATCTTTTACAGGCTTTATTTGATATTAACTTTAATTTCCCGTCATTTTAAATACAAGAAGACAAAAATAGTCTTTATTTTGCTGTGTCTATATGGAAATCTGACTTTTATGGTTGAAGGAAAAAAACAAGCACAGCCAACAATGCCAACAAGTCCTCATGGACACTATTTACAATGCACAGCTCTGTAATTGTCCACAAAGCTTGAGTCAGACTAACCAGATGCTGCATTCAGGCTTTCTGCTATCGCCTGGTTTTATTGATCCAGTTAACATTTTGCTTGCAAGGTCAGTCTTCAACAGTCTGTGTTTTCTCAGCTGAGGACGCATAGCAGCGCTCCTCCGAGGATTGGAGATTCTTTGCTGTGATGTAAAACCCTGCCCAAGTGAGAGGCTGTTGACTTTATTTAATATGTCCTCCAGATTTTTTTTCTTCATGAGCATTACGCAAATGAAATGGTTTGCATTATGCGTGAACCATACGCTCCGCTGAGGCATGCACGGCTGCAGACAGCTGGAAGTAACTTGAGCCCCTCGGTCACTTATCAGCCCTGGCATCCCTGCCATTTCCCATAGCCATCTTCAAGCCAGAAGAATCCAGCCATTGTTTTCATCTCTGTGGGCCCTGTGTTAACTCAGCAGTGCCTTCGCTGATTGTTGCAGAGATATTAAAGAAAATGGTAGATTTGTCTTTGTCCATATAACCCTAGTCTCGCATTGCCAGACCTTTATCTCCACAGCGCTGTGGAGTAAAGTCTGGCTTCACCACAGATACATTCTGGGATAAGAGGGGGAAGAAAAAAACACTCTGGGTTGTTTGCATTTCTTTAATCCAATCACAGTCGTCTTGGGCGGCGCTAAGCTCCGGACGCAGCGACAGCGGCTCTGCTAAATAGTCTCGGGAAGAAACTGGTTCTGGTGGAACATTTGCACCCCGCAAAAGAAAACGCCCCATCATATTAAATGAAGTTAACTGTTGACACAATACAGTAACGTGAGCTATTTAAATTAGCTGATACATAGTTAAACCTCATTGGCTCTTACCAGTGTATCTCCCACTCCCAGTAATCCCACCAATCGGTCCCACAATGTCCCAGTTTGAGAGGAAATGCCCTAAACACATTCTTTGTAAATCTTTACAATCATTTTACAAGGACCAAGCAGGCCTGCCTTGTTGCACCATCCAAATTGGCTTCAAAACTTGCCATTTTCGCTAGCTCGAAGGTTGTTGTTTCCTGAAGGGATTTTGAGAACAGCAACACACAGACGTCAGGCTTTTTCCTGGAAATGTACTTCCGTGGATCCAGACTAGTATAACCCTGACGAATCTAAAATGTTAGATTTGTCTTTGTCCATATAACCCTGTCTTGTAAAATCTAAGCTGTGTGTGTGTGTGTGTGTGTGTGTGTGTGTGTGTGTGTGTGTGTGTGTGTGTGTGTGTGTGTGTGTGTGTGTGTGTGGGCTTGTTTAACTATATTCGTAGGGTCCAAAAACCGGAGTCCAGTATACTCTGTGGGGCTCCCAACAGCCTTTGGGCCAAAATGCTGGACCCCACAAGTTTAAAGGGCTGTTTGAGGGTTAAGACTTGGTTTTAGGATTAGGGATAGAATTAGGTTATGGTTAAGGTTAGGGTAAGGGTTAAGGTTAGGCATTTAGTTGTGATGGTTAAGGTTAGGGTAAGGGGCTAGGGAATGCATTATGTCAATGACGGGTCCCCACAAAGATAGTGAAACAAAAGTGTGTGTGTGTGTGTGTGTGTGTGTGTGTGTGTGTGTGTGTGTGTGTGTGTGTGTGTGTGTGTGTGTGTGTGTGTGTGTGTGTGTGTGTGTGTGTGTGTGTAGGGGGGTTCTTGATGCAGTTGTAAAGAGCAGCTGCACCTGCCATGTATGTCAACAACAAGGTCTGGAGCAGACACTCAAGAAGAGCGGTGGCTTTCACACCACTGGCCTCACTGAAGCTGCTTACTTTCCAAAGACAACAATGACCACGCTGCTCTGCTGCGCCGCCGAGCTTTCAGGCTCTATAGGCTTGGCGCCGGGTCTGTGTGGCCTCGAGATTATCTCCCGACTGAGCCCTCTACATACAAGCTTATTGGACTTCCTCATGTCCTCTTGTTTTCGTGGCTCTAAAGTTTCCAGGATGCTTTTTTGACTGTCTGTTTTACACATAGAGACAGGATCCCCCGTGGGGGTTGTTAGGAGGTTACAGGGGGGTAGTAAAGAGGTCAGGGAGAAACTGTCAGTCTATTTCCTTTCTCTGGCCTTGGGAAACTGCACCACAAGTCTTCTGCATATTTTTAGCGTCCTTGCTGGGTTTTTGTCCGTGTGTATCCACAGGAGAAGATTAAGTTATTCCCAGTCCACGAGGACTTTTGTTTTTCACATGGATTTACTTATTATTAGTGTTGTCTTTTACCCTCTCTAGCTACACAATGACCATGTCCAGCACACAGTTAAAATAATGCACAGGGTCTGGAAACCATCATCTTTATGCGTTGCTGCGTAAATCTTTCTTCTGTAGAATTTCTGCCTCACAGTTGAATGTCTACAGCTGGTAGTGTGTGCACAATCACGGGAGGCGGGGGGCTTGTATGTGTATGCATTGTATTTGTCGTGCCTACCAAAGTCTATATATTTTAACAGGAATTTCTGGACACGACCAGGAATGAGGAGACTTGAGACATAGCTGTTAAGGAGGAGGGTTCAGTTTTTGTGATTGAGTGCCATAATCATGGGTCATCGGCAGACCCAAACGAGATCTGTGGATTTTATTTTTAATTTGTTTTACAGTTTTCAGCGGTGTTTCAGAATATAAAAATCTGTGGAATTTGGCAGACTGTTTTTCTGTTTGGTTGGAGATGTGTACATTTGTTTAAAATCTGGCGTGGTCATCGGCTAGAATGCATGACCCAGGAAACGTCAGTCCACTCAACAAAGGTTTATTTCCACTAAATGGCGGCGCAAATGATAAAGAGTGCAACAAAACACACATGGGCAAAACAAACTTACAAATTTGAACTTGACAAAAAGTCACCAATCTTCAGGGAATAACGTTACAATAAAGTTGTCAGTTAAAAACATAGACTGTGTGGTTAAAACTAACACGGACGTGTGATTAAAGAGCAAAAACAACTCATCTTACCAGCTGCCGCTCCATCACTGTAACTGAGAGGGAGTGCAGTGTTAAACAAGGAGCGACCAGGTGAACTCAATCATGTAATTAGGGGTGACAAGGGGCGCGTTCAGCCCCGACAAAACGTAGCAAAACGTTTATTTAAACTCAAATGGTGGTGCGTTGAACACCCTGCTGTGCTGCTGTGTGTTACCAAAGAATTTTTAATAAGGGAAGAAGTGCCACTCCCTCGCTACTTCCGGCTTCTGAACTGGTTGCAGTTCCACCAGAGTTGCATATAGGGGGCGCTCACAGGCCAGTGCAGAATGAATGGGGCTCTATGGAGCTATACCCCTCAAAATCCACTTTTATAATCTATATAATGATACAATCTTTTGTCTAGTAATTTGAATGTTGCATTCGAAAGGGGAGGCTAAGAAAATACTGGGTGTTAGATTTTTTTCGTAATCAGTCCTTCACTGACCAATCAGCATTCATTAGCAGAATGCTATAGCGTGTTATGGGCAACAATGACTCAACCTGTAAGAAATTGAAAGGACATAAGTACTCGTTCATTCAACTTTCGACCTATAACCCATGTTGAACTTGCAAAAACTACAATCAAATGTGAGATTTCTCAACGACAATCAGGAAAAAGAGACACATTTAGCCGTCTAGCTCCATAGAGTCCCATTCATTTTGCACTGGACCGCGATCACCCCCAGTGGAACTCTGGTGGAACTGCAACTAAATTCGGTACAATGGAGCTGAATAGGGCATGGAAAGGCTTTCCGTAGACCGGCTTGGTATTACCAGAAGTCTACATACACATTGCTACTTATTGGGTAACATCTCTGACACACCCAACAAAATGAGAGAAAACATACCTGAAAGCACACAAAGTCGTTCAACCCGGAAACCGTAGCAAAACGGTGCACACCATTTTGAGACTGAACGTGCCCCAGGTGGAAGCTTAAAAGAACATGGGGAACGTTCAATCTCAAAACCATGTGCACCGTTTTGCTACGGTGTCCTGGTTGAACGACATGTTTCCTCTGAACGGTGTGAAACAGCGTGCAACTGCTTTGAGAAATGTTTTCTCCCATTTGGTGGGCGTGTCTCTTGTTTATTGGCTGTGTCACAGGTGATACCCAATCAGCAGAGACGTGACTGTAAACTCGCGGTAATAAAACGGCAGAGCGCTTGCGCACACAACAGGGTGTTCAACGCACCTCCGTTTCAATTATTATTTTTTTTACACCTCGTTGCTACGTTTTGTCGGGGCTGAACGTGGCCCAGGAAGCGATATTTTTTCCCCCACTATGGCCACGCCAAGACCCGCCCTTCAATAGCTACTATTGGCCAGGCGTCCATGCTTACACAAGGTAATGTAACCTGAGTTGTACAGGTCCTATCCCCTGACCAGTCGGCTATCCTAACCTTAACCACTCGAGGTCAATGCCTAACCCCAACCAATCGAGCTGCTATTGAAGGGCGGGTCTTGGCGTGGCCATAGTGGGGGAAAAAAAATATTGCGCCCAGGAAACGGAAAAGGAAGTAAGTTAAAAGGAAGAGAGGAAAGGAAGTGCCAAAATAAGAAAAAAAATAGGATCTTTCAACGAAATAGTTGATTTTATTTGTGATGATTTGGGTTTGAATATCAGTCAGATGAATCATTTCTAAGGGCCGCGTTCGTTCGGAGAACATGTGCTCTTTTTCTGACGTAGTAAATGCTTTCTTTGGAAAGTACAGATCTACTTTTCGTGCACTTTGAATGCATTTATTATTTCAGGGGGTAAAACATGTGCCACGTTTTGTTGTGCTGGCTGTGTACTCTTTGCAGGGAACTGAGTCATGTTGCTCAGTCGCATCCGGACTCTCAAGAACTGAAAATAGACGTGAATTTCGAGGACTGTTTGTGCAGAAAAGTAAATAGAAATCCAAGAGAAATGGCATGAGATGGGTCCGATAATTAAGCAAAAGTGCGGCTCCCTCTCTTTTTTGAGAAAAAGGTTTTGCTCCAAGGTTAGGGCAGATATTGAGTGATTCAGCCGAAGAGAGAGAGAGAGAGAGAGAGAGAGAGAGAGCTCTCATAAACCTGCAGTCATTTACATCCAGACGTTATTCCCAGAGAATCACCTGGACCCAGATAATATTACTCACAGACATGTCTTACCTGCTGCACCACATTTCTTCCTGTGGTATCTCTAAGTGCATCAACACCTCTTCGCTCTCTTCTCTGCAGCTCATTCCGTCTCGTGTGAATGACTAAAGCTGCTCGTGTGGTTGTTAAAATAGCTGCTGTATGTCTGTTAAATAACTGTAGCTTCTTCTTCTTCTTAAAAAAAACACTGTACATGTTGTTCTTGTAGCGCTTAAATCATCTTTACACCATCAGGGTTATTATCATTGTCTGGCGACAGGCACTATTTGCGTTGTCACTCATGCGCTTCGACATCATACGGTAAGTGCTGCGAGTACAGTGTGTCTTCTTAAATAGACTGTGGTGAGAGCAGAGCATTTAGCTCTGAGAAAAGAGCTACAGTAAAGTTGAAAAAAAGTCCATCTCCAAGGCGGAAGGAAAAAAACAGCGCCTCGTAGATGAACATGTAAACAGAAAGCATGTTAAACCACATTAAGATTAACTTAACCAGACTGTTGCCTTGCTTTCTAGTTCCACAATGCAATTATCAGACAGTGAACGGGGAAGGTGCGTGCCAACGAAAATAAGTCATTTCTGTTTTGCTTCTGGCCCACCTCTCCATAAAGCTCGACTCTGCAGCTGCACCGCGCTGGGGAAAACAAACAGTGCAGTGCAGCTGGGCTCCTCAAGACAGCGAAAAGGGGAATTTTAATCCCAATTTTTTTTTTTTTTCCTCTTTGGCACCAGTTAGATTTATTTGGTCATAAAGAAAGGAAAAGCACCCCCACCGTCTGAGAAGGATTGGGAAGTGGGAACGCAAATTATGCCAGAAGAACCCCAGTTGCAGCCTCGGAAACATAACAGGCCAGGAACTGAATCCCCAACAGGTCAACAGTGCTCAAAGCGCGGCAAGTCTAATTAAGTCAGATAGTGACACATAACTGGGATACCTGGGAGACTTTCCTCCCCCTGAAAAACGCTCCCATAGGTCGTTTGTTCAAGCAGCAATTACGACCTATATTTACATTTGTAGTGACAGCGCCCTCTCGTGGCCGTAGTAGTTGTGACGGGAACAAAGCAGGATGTAAGGCAGGCACGGCGTTATGGGCATTGACATATATATAATGGACCAATAGACCCCGTTGCTCTGGATGGAGACCAGTGGAGGATATTAGAATCACTTTTCCGGTGATCTCTAGCTTTACTGAGCAGCCTACAACTGAGAGAGACAACGTAGATGTGACGTGAGCAACCTGTGTGAAAGTGTGAAGTCTTCTGGTAGCTGTGCCGAGAGAAATCTCAATCATTCCCAGTCTTACAGAGACGGAGAGCGTAGGTATATGTAAGGAGATAACATAGGCACAGGCTAATTACTGATCACTAACATGCTAGTTAACATTAGTAATTAAACCTAAACAGCCAATGATGCTTTAGGACTTGTTAATGTGATTTATTTATTTTTGTTAAACATGTTTATAACATGAATCATCACGCTAAAGTAACAGTTTGTCTCAGTAGGAAATAACTTGAGTCGTGTTTTACATGACAGATGACGTTGTCAATGAACAAGTTCTGTGGCCGAGCATTGATTGAAACTGTCGGGCAGTGTTGTTGATTTGTATATTGTTGAAAACTTAAAACAATTGAACAGACTTGTGAAATATTCGGCCTCATGTTTTACGAGCAGAACTAAACTATGTTTTGGTTAAATATTAGATTCCTGACCACTTTTACAGTCCTTAGGTTAGGAGAGATGCGCTATAGCACAGCCAGGTATGGTGCGTAATGGAGATTCCAAAGCGCTCTTCTTTTGGTCAGAACCAAGGAGAGCGATCACGGATAGGTCCTTCTTTTGCACCGAAAATGTTTACAATGCAACAACATATTTAAATAGCATCAAGCTATTACAATCTTTATTATGTAAGCATATATATATATATATATATATATATATATATATATATATACAGTATATTAGTCAGTCATTAGTATTAGGTTAAACAGTGATTTGATAATGTTTTTAATTTAAGGCCCACCCACAATTGGCCTGGCCCATCCAAAACTGGAATCCTGGCGCCGTGCCTGATGTAAGGTGAGGAAATATGAAGCTTGATTTATGGTTCTGCGTTGAATCTACACTAAGGGGAACGCACGTACAGTATATACAGACCCTACGCCGTAGGTAGCCTTATGGGCACCTCTCTAGAAATGTATAAAGCCCATCTGGAAAGTTTACCAAACAATTTGCAAAATAGATTCACCAAGAGGACAAGTATATGAACTAAAAGGTACTGAGGTTTTTACAAAACCCAGGTTCCTATCGGCTGTAAAGGAAAAATGTGTCACAATCAAAGGAGTCAGTTTGTGGAACAGTCTTGATTGTAGAATTAAAACTTCAACGTCCATCTATGTGTTTAAGAAGTGTGTTAAATTATCAATGTTGCAGAAATATAATACTGCGGAGTAGCAGATACATTTTATTGATGTATTTTGATGTCTTAGAAAAAGAGACAGCTGCATGAGACAGCTCAAATGAACTGGAACTGTAAATGATATTGTGTTGATAGGGGGCAGACATTATAAGTTGTACTTCTTTCTGCTCCTTTTCATTCATGTTAAATGCTGTTGTTGCATTTGTTTTAAATGAATTAAATAAATAAAGGAAAGGAAAGAAAATGTAACTACACGGCGCGGCGATGCAGACCGAAAGGCCGTGGCTTGGTAGCGTTGCATTTCCCCCTACTCATTTCCCTGTTCTCCTTCTCCGTGGTCAGAACGCACAGGAGAGACACTTTGTTTCTCTGTCTCCATCTCCATCTCCGGAGTCGGTAGTCGTTTCACACCTACTCCCTGTCACTATATCACTCAACCACACACTACCCACACACACACACACACACACACACACACACACACACACACACACACACACACACACACACACACACACACACACACACACACACATACAGAGACACACAGACACACACAGAGACACAAACACACACACACACACACACATACACACACAGAGACACACAGACACACACAGAGACACAAACACACACACAACAAACACACACAGAGACACACACACACACACACAGACACACAGAGACACAAACACACACACAAACACACACAGAGACACACACACAGACACACACAGACACACACACACACACACACACACAGACACACAGAGACACAAACACACACACAAACACACACAGAGACACACACACAGACAGACACACACAATCAATTCAATTCAATTTTATTCATAGTATCAATTCATAACAAGGGTTATCTCGAGACACTTTACAGATAGAGTAGGTCTAGACCACACTCTATAATTTACAAAGACCCAACAATTCCAGTAATTTCCCCCAAGAGCAAGCAAGAGTTGGGGGTGTGATGAACAGTGGCAATAATAGTCACAATAAAGATACTGGAACAGTGACTACAATGGTAGTCGTAGTAGTTCATGTCATATCAGGGCACTGCAGGGCGTTACGGGGTGTAGCGTGGGACAGCACAGCGTGGGTGGCCGCAGTGGACGCGACAAACCACGATCTTTTTCTTAACCTAACTAAGTACTTTTGGTGACTAAGCATAACCAAACTGCGACCGTTGATTGAAAAGATGCGTTAAAAAATTGCGACCTTTACGTTCAAAATAGCAACCGTTACGGTTTAGATACGAGGGCGGGAAACTGCTAATACACTGCATATATTTATATTTAATTGATATTACTCTGAACCACTTTCTGTAAGCCAACTGTACATATACAGTACAGGCCAAAAGTTTGGACACACCTTCTCATTCAATGCGTTTCCTTTTTATTTTCATGACTATTTACATTGTAGATTCTCACTGAAGGCATCAAAACTATGAATGAACACATATGTAATTATGTACTTAACAAAAAAGTGTGAAATAACTGAAAACATGTCTTATATTTTAGATTCCTCAAAGTAGCCACCCTTTGCTTTTTTATTAATAAGGGACAAAATTCCACTAATGAACCCTGACAAAGCACACCTGTGAAGGTAAAACCATTTCAGGTGACTACCTCATGAAGCTCATTGAGAGAACACCAAGGGTTTGCAGAGATACCAAAAAAAGCAAAGAGTGGCTACTTTGAGGAATCTAAAATATAAGACATGTTTTCAGTTATTTCACACTTTTTTGTTAAGTACATAATTCCATATGTGTTCATTCATAGTTTTGATGCCTTCAGTGAGAATCTACAATGTAAATAGTCGTGAAAATAAAGAAACACATTGAATGAGAAGGTGTGTCCAAACTTTTGGCCTGTACTGTATACGTATATTTCTTCTCCTGTCTATGCACCACCTGTCTATACTTTGTATATCACGTTGCACTTTTCTGCTCTTTTTGCACTTCTGGTTGGACGCAAACTGCATTTCGTTGTCTTTGTACTTTGTACTCTGCACAATGACAATAAAGTTTAATCTAATCTAATCTAATCTAATCGTCGTATGATTTGGAGGACTTTTTAAGACAACTCAGATCAGGGAACTCTACTAAACACGCAGCAGTGCAGATGTGTTCAGAGATATGATTCACAGTAACAGTTTAATAGCCATGAGGCACACCACAGCTAGAGGCTAACCCACACGTGTCTCTCGCTCATTCCCTGCAGCGCCGTCTAAAAAAACAAACTATCCGGAGAGCCTGAAATCATTTCCAGCTGTCACGTCCCCCCGCTCCGGTGGAACTCCTAACCCGATATGACAGGGCAAGACGAGGTGAGGGCCGGGCCTCCAGGAAGATTCATAACACGTAACTCGAGCTGTGAGCCTTAAATTCATAATTGCACGTGGTTGGAAAATGAAGATGGCCGGGTGCTGCGCCTTTTGTCTCTCACGTTACCTTCATTAACTTCTCGTCTTACATCAGACACGACGAGTCTTCACACACACAATAACAAGGCGAAGAACAATGGCAAACCACAATCACGCAGCGGAGGAATGTAACAGGTACCTCTACTCTACTGTTGTGCTTGATGTACTTTTTAATACTTTTATACTCTGCCACCTTTAAAGGTAAATACTCCATTACACGTGTTTGGCGGTAGGGGTGTAACGATGCATCGGGAATCGGTTTAAAAATCTATATAAATGTGTAAAGATGGATGAATGGCGATGCAGTTTTTAAATGTCCTAGAGCAGGGGTGTCAAACTCATTTTCCCAGAGGGCCACACTGGAAAGAGAGAATCCCACCAAGGGCCAGACATGGAGAGTTTATTGACATGCTTGTGTTACTGCATGTCACTTTATTTTAACATTTTGGTAGCTTTTTTTCTTATTTTTGTTGTTTTTGTTCCAACATTTTTGTGGCTTTCTCAGACATTTTTCACCTTTTTGTAAATTTGTTGCTTTTTCTGAAATTTTTGTGCGCTTTTTGTCACATTTTTGTTGACATGAAGACCTACAAAAGTCATCAAAAGAGATCCTTAGCCATCAGAGAATTTAGCAAATCAAGCAGAACAATGATACATTTTTTTAACAACAACCTGTTTCTCAGCCTGATTATGAAAACTCTCTCTGCTGCTTCTGGGGGAATTTCTGAGTCTCAGAGTCCTGTGTTTTTGGTTTGGCACCCAACTAGGCGGGCCAAAATGTATTGTGAACCCAAATTGATATACGGGCCGGATCTAAATCTGCAACGGGCCGGATTTGGCCCGCGGGCCTTGAGTTTGACACATGTCCTAGAGCGTAATCTACTTTAGATTTCACTAGTTAGACTTCAGACGTCACCGCGTCTTCTTAGTTTACTTAATTGAAGAGATTTCTTTCTATATATTTAGTTATTTAATGTGGGATTTGTTTTAGAAATCGTATTATTAATTTTATATTACATTTTTGTTATTTAAGATCAAATACAATTTCTGTGTCCCTTTTTGATAAGAGGACACATCTGTTGTTGCACCATTTGAAGTAATGAAGGAGGTCTGCAGCTCATCCTGTTAAAAAAAATCACATGGTGAGTTTAAAATCCTGAATTGTGAGTTACATCCTTAAAAATTAACTTTATTTATGATGATTTCTTTCTGGCTGGATGATTATAATTATAATTTTAATTCTAAGTTGTGCTTTGAGAAAAGAAGTTTTTGTGTAACAGATTTTATTTGGTGTCTTATAAACACACTGGGCACCTTAACCCTCATATTGTCCTTAGGTCAAATTTGACCCGTTCTCAAAACTTCTATAAGAGAAATATGGGTTTCTTTTTAACCAAATTACTCAAATGAAGTACATTTGCAAGTACTCGATTACTAATTTCATTAAATTGTGGGTATTCAATTGTATAGCATTTGAAAAAATTTAAATGGTTTCAAAATCTGACTAAACCTGGACATCCACACGTCTGTGAATATTAGTCAAAGTCATTCATCATTTCAAAATAAGTTATAATCTCCTATAAATGAGATTTTCTGACCTTGAATTCCAAAAATATGTGTAAAACTACTGGTAATAAGTTGGATAAAATAGCACTGAAAACATTGAAAAACAAAACAAAGTGCCAAAAAATGTTGTGGGTTGAGTGTATTGTTACCTTCCCTAAATAACATAAAATAATATTTTTTTTCCCCAAATAAGTGAAATCAAATAGATTATGCCCTTGGTCCTTTAAAAAGTGCATCGCGGTTCATGTTTTTACTCAAGTGGTTGTTAACTTTACACATTTATATCGATTTGTAACCGATTCACGATGCATCGTTACATCCCTAGTGTTATTTTAACCTATGAATGTGAGAAACAATATAATTTCATTGCAACATACTGTACATGAAATGTAATGCAGTAGCCTACATAGATAAAAAATTAAGTTTTGGGGACGGATACAGCCTTTTCAGTTGCTGTGGAGGGCGCTGTGGCTAGCAATGCATTAGTAATAAGCCGATTCAACGCAGTGCAAACAAGCATCTGGAATATTGTTCAAAGCTCCAAGTTAGCTCAGCTCCATTAAAAAAAAAAGTTAAATGTGTCTCCGTGAAGGTCCAGAGACATGGCAGGCCCTAAAGCTTTTCAGTTCAAGTGCAAAAAAAATAGAATTAGGGCTATTGCTCAACAACCTTAAAGAATGAACTTCATGGGGAAACACTGCTTGGATGCTGTTTGACAAATACAGACACAAGAGATCAAACTGAAACTCACATCAGAGTGTTTGTAGTCTCGAGAGAGAGAGAGAGAGAGAGAGAGAGAGAGAGAGAGAGAGAGAGAGAGAGAGAGAGAGAGAGAGAGAGAGAGAGAGAGAGAGAGAGAGAGAGAGAGAGAGAGAGAGAGAGAGAGAGAGTGTCTCTGTTTAACTGTCGTAAACGTCTGCTGTCATTATGAGGCCACATATTTAATCGGGCTGCGCAAACAGCGTTTACATGGCTGTTTGTGTGCTAGTCAGTTTTAAAAGGTCAGTGCAATCAGAAGTATCTGCTCCGTAGTCTCAGCCGGTGTTTAAGCCAGGGGCGATTCTAGGATCAGACCTTTAGGGGGGGCTCAGCCCCTAATGAGAATGTGACACGGATACAGTGTCTTGCTAAATCCGTAATTTCACTGGATAACAATGAATAAATGTATAATAATAATAATAATAATATATGTATTCAGTCCCTCCAGAAAAACGCAATTATGCGATCGCATAATTCAATGCATAATCAGCCAAAGTGCGCATATTGTTGCGGGGGTGGGGGAGGTGCATTTTTTCAAATAAGCCGCACTTTCGCCGCATAAATTGCTGGTTTTCCGCGCAAAATATGCGGGGCTTGCATGATTTCATAATCCCCGCATTTTCAAAATAAATAATAAAGACATTTCAAAACAAAAAAAGTCCCGTGATAAACCTTAGCAGAAAGTTGAAAAATGTTGCGTTTACTTCACACAAGAGCAGCCGTTTCACCCTGTTGCTATGGGAACGTTATGAAGTGACGTAATTACACGATGTGAACATCATCAAAAAGCAGGGGAATCGCTTTTTTTTCTCTTTTTCATCAAACCGCAGTTTTTGCAAGTTCCAGCAATTTCATCGCATAAAATTGCATAAATATCATATATAGCATATTCCATTGCATTTTTTAAGCAAACGTGCCGCATTAATCAAGGATTTTTGCCCCGCAACAATCACAAAACAACTCTTATTATAACAGAGGATACATGCAAAATATTGAACATAGGAAAAAAACTACGAAGGTCCCTTTGTGGACTACAAGAATCAAATGAAATGATAATGAGGTGTAAACAATAAATAAATAAATAATTAAATCTTCCCTTGACTGGGTTACAGGTGCGTAGCATTGGCGACAGAAACACAGGATATTAAATATATTCTTTGAAGCCCCTCACTAACAGAAATGTCCGCAAACTCTAACTTGAAGCACTAAAAAGTTTTTTATTATTATAATTTTTAGGGGGGCTGAGATGAAATTTAGGGGGGGCTTGAACCCCCCTAAAAAGGGGTCTAAAATCGCCACTGGTTTGAGCTCCGTTTGTGGTAAAAGTACAACATTCGTGTGGTGAAAACGGTACAATACAACCACTCCTTTCTTGGCTGTTTTTTTTTTTTCTTCCTCCCTTTAATGATACGCCTTTTACCCTCTGTTAGCTGCTCAGATTGAATTTACCATTTTTTGTACGGGAAAGCAAAGTCCTCCATTAAGGATATGCAAAGAACGCACGCAAGGAACAGAGCTCTACACATGAAAAAAAATAAAACTAATCAGGATGTTCAATGTGCAACAGTCAGTCGGAGCATTGTCCTAATTTCATTTCCTGAAACTCTTGATAATGACTGGCATTTTGACTGAAAAGATGGTGTGACAAGAGAGGGGGGAATAAGCATTTTTTAAAGTTTTGTATTTATAAAGGGTGTGTGAGTGGAGAGATTGGGGGGAGGGGAGGTGGTGGGGGGGGTGGGGGGTGTGGGTAGCTCTTTATCATGCCTCCCTATCCAACCTCTTACCTCCCCTTTTGGGCCTTTAGGAGCATCCTGTGACCCCCCGACCTCCTGGACAATAGAGGCCAGGACGTTTCCCAGTGAGCGGCGATGGAGCCAACAACAGGAACATGAGGGGTGCTCCTGGGAAACAAACTGTTTATTGTGCAGCAGGATGGACAGCCCCCCACCCCACCAACCCCACCACCCAAGTCCCAGTCACTTACGTTCACTCGCACAATCACAGACGCACACTAACCGCTCTGCGCGGTGAACTCCTGTCCGACGACAGGTGGCTGATTTCAGGCTGCGCTCATCAACCATTCCTTCATATAGCTACGCGTTGCCAGAGCAGAGAGAAACGTAGCAGCATTGTAATTCCTATGTATTCCCCGTATTTTTTGCTGTATGCACCACAGTGACTGCTGCTGCTTTAAGAGCGCTCTGGTCCGTGCATAGAGGGGCTCGGGGTGGACGGTTGTGTCCTAAAGCGCAGGGCTTTTTTTAAGCCGGGGAGAGGAGTTTGCGTCCCGGGGAAAACAAAAGAGTTTGACCCAGGACACGCCTGTTTGTGTCCAAGGACTGTTTTAATCCAAATCCAGTCAGTTTGGGTGCATCCATTTAAAGCTTTGGTGCAGGGGTGTCCAACTCATTTGAATTCATGGGCCACGTAACCCTAATTTGATCTCAAGTGGGCCAGACCAGTAAACCAGTCCAGAAACATCAGAAACACCGCCCAACACGATTGTGATTGGTTTAAAGAAATGCCAATAAACCAGAGCACGTTTCTCTCCCATCCCGGAATGCTGTGTGGACTAGCCAGACCTTCCTCCGCAGCGCTGTGGAGGAAGGTCTGGCAATGCGAGACTATTCCCGTCATAACTACTACGGCCACTAGAGGGCGCCGACACCATACACTTAAATATAGGTCGTTACTGCTGCTTGAACAAACGATACTCATAGCAATTTACGTTAATCTTGATCGCTATAAAAATTGTGTGCACTACTTGTGTCTGTTGAGACGTATGTTATGCCCCCAAAACTACCGTTTTAGCTAACTGGGAGCTATGGGCATTAACTGCAGCAACTCCAGTTCGCTAAGACCGATTCTGCTCGTTTTTTTTCCCAACAAAAGTACTCACATATTTATAGCGATCAAGATTAACATAAAAATTGCCCGGAGTTCTCCTTTAACCCCCACCCCAACACCCCGACCCCAAGTCACCACACTCTGCATTTACCCTCATCCTGGACTATACATCTGCCCACGTGCACATACTATTTTGCACATTCTGCACTCAATCCATTCAACCTCTTTTTTAAATGTTAAACAGCTATTTTGTAAGTATATATTTTTTTCTGCATGTATTGTTTGTTTCATATTAATGTTTAGGGTTAAGGCTGTTTTATACTTCTGCGTAAAATCAACGCCGTTGCTACGTGCGTAGGTACGTGGAGACATGTAAGGCTACACCGGACCGGGAAAATTAAAAAATTGAAAATTTGGCTCATTAACAATTATGTCTGCCAACGAGCCTATCACGCTGTATTATACATTTTATATACTGTCGTTTTTTGAACTTGTTTTTTGTGTGTTATAATATTTTAACAGTTACAGTGTACCTTAAGTATTTTACATTGTCATTTATATTGTAGTTATCAATTTGCCATAGATTTGTAAATGTTTCTTCATGTTTGTATTTTAATGCTTCTTTTACATCTTGGCCAGGCGACTACAGATGAAAAATAGCCTTTTGGCTAATTCTGGCATTTTTTAACCATGTTTGTTCATGTGTTTTATGAAATTGCATTGTCCCCTTTTAAATAAACCAATAAAAGAAAAGAAAAAAGACCGTACGTCGTAGCCTGACGTGCACCTCTCGAAAAATGTAACTACACGTGGCGACGGCGCACGTCTCTCGGCCGTGGCTTGGTAGCGTTGCATGCCGGCTCGACGCACACACCAGCGCACAAGTATAAACTTCAGGCTACGGCGAAAGCTCTGCGGGGAGCCTCCGCACAACCATAAATCACACTTTAGGGTTATGTATGCACCAACCACCAAGGCAAATTCCTTGTAAGGGTTACTTGGCAATAAACCCTTTTTCTGATTCTGAAAAAAAGTATCACCAAATGGAAAAACTCAGGTAAAACCAGAACTCTTAACTGCAAGATCTTCTGAATTAAACATCGCTGTTATTACAACAGCAGCGAGCGTGAGTTATGGATGCATCATCTCCGAAAATGATTTACGGGTTACGGGTTACTTTTCGAATTCTTCTCTGATGATCAGGATTTTAATGTTAGCGTGAGAGAGAGAGAGAGAGAGAGAGAGAGAGTAGAAAGAATGAGATCAGATCCAGTTCCCTGTGTCTGTCACCTCTGATCCACCCTGATCACATGTGCATCATTTGGAGCACAGGCACAAACCACACATATAGTCATAAAGAAGCAGTAATCCTTCGGGGTTAAGCACTTAAAGAGCAATCCCCAGGTGGCCCTGTGTCGCTGCGTTGCACCACAGCTCTGGCACGTTGACTGAAAAACAGTTTTACTGTGCTGCTCTTGCAATGAGTGGTCTCCAGAGCCTATAGGTAGAGTCTGGAGTGTTGACTAACACGTTTAGCGGTGGCTCTCCGTAATCAAATACGTTCCAGCTGTTTGACTTCTGATGCCAGATTCAGGTTTTCCCAGTTTTGCTGAGCTTCCTTGAAAGACAAAGGAGGGATTTCCCTTGAAACAGACAGGCAGCGGCAGCACCAACAAACGCCTTGGTACTGTTATCAAATAGAAAGTGGGACTAAATATAAACTTATCATCTGGCAGCCTGAGCCTGTTGCACAAATGAAGAGAAAGCAACGGATGAAACAATGTCCTCTGACAAAGAAAGTAGATTACAAAAATGTGAGAAAAGGCATATCCTTTTAGTCACAGAATGTGGTAATATTTAGTGACCTGGGTCAAAGGGAAATATCTTAAATGTTATCTTTGTACTTTTGTTACAGCCAGGCACACCTTTTCTTCAGGAGATTTGAGTGTGAATGTTGCTCCACGATTCAGAGGTTATTGAAGTAGCAACGCATTCTCACGAACAGGTTCCTATGATATCGTTCGAAAGCTTGTGCACACCTATTCGGCTAAACTGCTTTTAGTCCCAGTGTGCCTGACTCGTGGAAGAAAATACTAAACTTTCTTAAACTCAACTGACTTGTTCCTTCTGGACGTTTTAGAAGTCTGATTTTGGACCTCCAAACTTCTTAATTGCTTTACATAGTTGTATTTCGTCTGCATCCCAATTGCCCCGACCAAATGACCAAGCACTTTAATCCCGCACTGGCACTTTAACTGGATGGTAGATCTCAATTCCTTGACAACCACTTCTAGTTTATTTTTTATTTATATTTTTAGCTACCTGATAATATTAGTCTTTTTTTTTAATGTTTTGTCAATGTCAGATGTCGGATTGTCTTTGTCATTTCTGCAGTATTGTTATTTTTTGTATTGTCACTGTCAATTTCTGTCATTGTCATTTCTGTAGTATTGTTATTCTTTTCTTTATACATGTTTATTGGCTTGTCTGTGGTGTCTATGTGTTTAGAGAATATAATGTGACGAGGGCGCGTAATGGATGAGCACATGAATTTCCCCTTGCGGGATAATAAAGTCTACCTTGACCTTGATCTGTTTATCACATAGTTTTTCCATTTCAGAAAGTTGTAGTGTCTTTCTGTGTTCTTATTCTTATTATTGTCTTTGTAACTCGACGTCATTGGAAATGAGTGCTGCCGCTCAATGATCTCTCCAGTATAAATAAAGGTTGAATGAAAAAAACAGGTAAATTTAGCCAAGAAAAGGTGACTGTGAGCCGGCTACAGAGCACCGTGAGACAGGGCTGTAGTCATGTCCAACTTTGTTGAGTTCAAGACAAGTCCAAGACCAGGTCGAGATCGAGTCAAGAACGAGTCCAAAGAGGTTCAAGTCCAAGTCAAGACCGAGTCCAAAGAGGTTCAAGTCCAAGTCAAGACCGAGTCCAAATGAGAGACAGTCAAGGTGGAGACAGAAATAAAAAGAATCCTGAAAACGATTGATGCCTGATGATTGTGGTATATGATGCAGCCAGGTGTATACCAGGCGATAATCAAAGCCCTTCTAGATGGATTCTGAATTAAACTATTAGCTGTTTACTGAACCAGAGCGCTTCATCAATGGTTTTGTTTTAAAGGTGCAGTAGGTAAGACTTATAAAACTACTTTTCTGTCATATCTGCTGAAACTGACCCTATGTTCCAGTAGAACTACATGAAGCAGGTCATTAAGAAAAATAAATCCGGCTCCTCTGGCACAACCTACAGCCTGTAGTGCGATTTGCAAAAATCCACCTCTCCCCTTTCAGATGTACCAATCAGGGCCAGGGGGGGTGTCTAACTGCGTGTCAGTCACTGCTCATGCACACGCATTTATTCTCCCTTGTGGGGGGAGGGGCTTAGGAGACCGTTTTGGGCTTTAGCAGGGGGAGGAGGGACTGAGAAGTTGTCGATGTGCACATTTTTTGGCTAAGTCCTGGATCTTCGCAATCCTACCTACAGCACCTTTAAGGGAGGAAGTAACTTTAGAAAAAAAACATGTAGTGCTGGACTCGGTCGGGACCAACTACAATATTTGGCGAGTCCAACCAACGAGTCCGATACAAGTCGGAGACAACAGAAAAAAAGTCTCAGACTCAAGTACTGCAGCCCGGCCGTGAGATACGGTCCTTTCAGGGGCCGTTACAGTTGAGATTATCTGACAAAAAGTGAGTGTCATGTGACGACAGTTAAGTTCAGGCACCAAAACAACTAGTTAAGATTAGAAAAAAGAGTGTGCATTGTCTCTGATAAATAAACCTGAAATAAATAAATACGAATTACAGTGCTTTACTTTTTGTAGCCATATGTACCTTGTTCCTGAGAAAAGCCTGAATATTAACATGCAAAACATGTAATAAACTTTAAATCTGATGCAGCAACAAGTCCTCCAAACCATACGACGACATAGGTCATTTATTCCTACCCTCAAGATGCTTTTTGAAAGGGACCATTCTTCAAAATTAGTTTCTGTATGTTGAAAATGAGTCCAAACAAACAAGTCATCACTCAGCCTGCCACTTTTAACAGGCTTGGTTTCTGAAAACACTAAAATGAAGTATTATTTTTGTGGACCCCTGCTTGTAAATGAGACATCCCGTAACCAGCTCTGCAATTAGGCCCATAAAACCTGCAGAGTACATACGGCCACAGTTAAAGCATATAATACCATTTAATAAGCACATCCTTGAAGCTATAAATGTTTATATGATTGCATCATTTGAACCCGGTAAGCCAAAAGAAACATGCAGTCGTGTACCAGCTTGTTTTAATGCCTGAAACACGAGAAGAAGCTACAGAAAACTCTTATAATAGACTTTTAGTTATTGATCCAAGTTAAGAAAACACTAATACTGATACCCACAAACGCAAAATGAAGATTTGAGGAACAATTCAGATATGTTCTTGGTCAAAGGCCACCTTAACACTGACAAGTAAAATCAAATCACAGCTAAGGAAATGAGCCATGAAACACTGATTGCTCCACACATAATGACCCTTTTTCCAGTTGCTTAGCTAAAGAATTATTTGATTGTGCATAGTGCTGACTTCACTGCAAACATGAGCACTGCTTGCACATATTGCCTGAGTGTATAATCAAATCAAGACCATTGATACAAGGAGTGAACAAATATCTCTTAGTGTGTGGAACAATGGATCTTTGTTCCATAAGAGAGCCCTCAGAAAGCTAATACACTGACCGAAGGTAGGACACCTCTGGGAACTGAGAGCCCAGCTTGTGCTCGGCATTAATTGGCTGTGCTTTTATTGGATAATTCAGACATTAGCAAGATCCATTTAAGTTAATTTTCGAAAATGACAGTGAGCATATGTGCTTTGTCATGGCAACCATGGGAAAAGTGCCACCGAGAGGAATAAACTTAAGCTCAGGCGCAGCTTGAGCGTAATTGACACAATAAGTGGAATGTTTTCTGTTAAACAATGTCTTGTACTGATGATTCATGTGACCAAAGAAGACAGATCACTGGAGTCTGTTGAGTCTGCGGTTTCAAATAACAGCACTATAGGCTATATTCCTCATGAGACAGGTCAACTAAACTGCCACCCCCACCCATATCATCCCGGCTCTGACACACTCACACCTCGGCTCATACATCAATTTGGAACTTGGGGCACCGGTCCTGTAACTAAAAACTCAACTTCTTCTGGAAATTCCCCATACAGGTCAATGATATGTTGCCTTAAAGAAACCACCACATTGCTTCCTTATTGCTTTGAAAGTTTACAAGGTAGCATCACGTCTTACATCGAAAGGCAGGGGCGGAGCCAGTAAACATTCGGGGCTCAGCCCAAACCTAGGGGGGTCCAGGGTTATGATCCTCCGGGGAGATTTTTCAAACCATACAACAATATGGGTCGTTTGTTTGTATACCCTGTAAGGCGACCCACAGGAGCATTTTTCTGTCCTCATATCTAAACCAGAGAACGCCCGTCACGGTTTTGAAAATACAGATTGCGGTTTTAAACTTGAAAGTTGTGAAATGGTCACAGTTTGTTTAGGCACAAAAACTACTTGGTTATGTTTAGAATGTTGACAGTTCATTTGTAGACCTTTCAAGACGCGGACATTAACATTAAAGGTGCTCTAAGTGATGTTGGGTGACGTTACTTCTTGTTGACGTTCAAAGTATTTAAAACGAGGCTAGCTCGCCCCTCCCTCCTCCTCATCCCGTCCCCTCCCGCTCCCTTCCATGCTTCAGCAAACTAACCCCCCCAACCCCCACCCCAAATCCTTCTTGTCGGTTATTGGATGGACGCTGGAAAACTGTTTGTTATGTTTGGTGGTGCAGGTTGGCCACTTTGTTTTTGTTGTCTACAGAGACCACGGTTTTTTTTACAGTGTGTTCAGGGGACCGGCAGCTCGTGGATAGTGAGGAGATGTTTGCTGTATGTGACAAAACATTTTGTAGCCTAATAAAACGTGTGACATCGCTTAGAGCACCTTTAACATAGTCTATATCCTTGACGTTCCACTTCCGGGATTGCTCCGTTGCCGCCGGAAAATCTACAGGATTTCACTCATTTAGGCCGGATATCTGTTGCCTTGGGCTTCCGTTGTGTTGGCGTTTTGAATTTCAGTCGGTCTATGAGGACTATGGTTAACCTTTTCTCAGATCGCTGCAGGGTAAATCCAGACAGCTAGCTAGACTATCTGTCCAATCGGAGTTTTCTCTCTCACGACTTAAACAACTTTTAAACGTACACATGTTCCACCTAGTTCCTTCCGAAGACAATTGTGATTGGTTTAAAGAAATGCCAATAAACCAGAGCACGTTTTCCTCCCATCCCCGAATGCTATGTGGAGTAGCCAGACCCTCCTACAGCGCGCTTTGGAGGAGGGTCTGGCAAAGCGAGACTAACATTAACACAACTTTTATTTGTTTATTTATTAAGGATCCCATTAGATGAAAGTCTATGCAATCAGCTAGTCTCCCTGGGGTCCATTCTAAAAAAAGAAATTACATTACATTACAACAACAATATACACATTTCAATCATAACAAAATCGCATATACACATTTCATATCTATACATACATACACAAACACATACATACATACAATCTAGTTTCCATTCATAGTAGGACTAAATATTAATACAATATTAATATAATTACTTTAATCAAAACATATAAAAACCTACATCAACACAAAACATCTAAGGTTTCTTTTGAATGTTATTCCAAATGACAATAGCTCTATACAGGACAGTTTTCATCATAAAATTAGTTTTTGGATAAGGGATTGTTATATGACCAGTATTTGCCCTTCTAGTGTTATGATTATGCACGGAGGTGCAATACACTAATTGATTAAACTGAGAAATCGGCATATTCATTGTCAATGTGTTATATATCATAGTACCTAAAGTAACTGTTATTCTTTGGTGTAAAGTGAGCCATGAAAGAGTGGAATACATCTGATCTCTACTTGTTTTAATTGAGCAGCCCAGTACAAGTCTCGCTGCTTTATTTTGCACGACCTGAATTTTAGTTAAGTCCTTCTTAGTTGCAGAGGACCACACCTCGGTGCAATACGACAAATGACATTTCCTGATTTACATATTGACAACATTTTTTTGTTATTGCAATGCCACATCCTATTCTGTTAACAATAGTATTTATGTGTTCTGTCCATGAGAGACTACTGTCAATAACCAAACCTAACAGTTTAGCCTTTTCTACTTGTTTTATTCTTTGTCCGGCTATTTGTAACTTTAATTCCGATCCTAGCATCAATTTTTGTTTTGATCCGATGATCATACTATTTGTTTTGGATATATTTAATGCTAATTTGTTTCCACTAACCCACTTATACACCGAATCTAATTCTCTAGACAGAACATGATTAATTTTATCACATGAATCTGAAGCATAGTAAACAGTTGAGTCATCTGCAAACATTGTCATTGATGCTTTTTTAACAGTTAAGGGCAAATCATTAATAAAAACCGAAAACAAAAGAGGACCCAAGCAACTTCCTTGTGGTAAACCACAAACTAAACTTTTTAAATTAGATAAAGAACCATTATAAAAAACCCACTGAGTTCTATATGAAAGATAACTTTTCATTAATGTAACAGCAGAGGGAGAAAATCCGTAGCTCTCTAATTTCTCAATTAAAATATGATGATCAATTACATCAAAAGCAGCACTGAAGTCCAACATAACCACACCAACTATTTCAGAATTATCCATACTTCTAAGCCATCCATCGGTCATTTGTGTGAGAGCTGTACTGGTCGAATGTGCCTTTCTATATGCGTGCTGAAACATAGTCATCAAATTATTATTCTGGAAATAATTACAAATTTTTGTATGAATGATCTTTTCCAATATTTTACTGAGTGCAGGCAGAATACTTATAGGTCTACAGTTATGCCCATTATAAGGTAATCGATTGTCTTTTATTAATGGAATAATTTTTCCTTCCTTCCACAAAGATGGATAAATCCCACTCGCTATGCACTGATTAAATATATAACACAACGGAGCAGCAATATATTCAGCAGTTTTGTTCAATACTATGCTGTCTAAGTTGTCTGTGCCTGGACTACCATGTGTTGGAAGAGACTTTAACAGGGCCATAACTTGATGGGGAAACCGGAAAAACTTGACACTCGGCAACACCTGCCCCTTCTCCCCCGACTCAATCTTAGTGTGCTTCACCTCCGCTTTGTAATAGTGTGTTCCTTTTGTACTCGGAAGTCGGAAGCTGGAGCTGGGAATGACGTCACGCCCGAGATGAACGCGTTCCATTTACAAGTCAGGTGTTTTCATTGTTGTCATTAGCTCTAGCTAGGTTAGCAAAACCAGTAGTAAACAACATGCATTTGTGCATACAAACAGCGTAACAACATGTCCACAGATAGAAGTTGGACAGGACTGTGTGTACGACTGATTTAGTGAGACACAAATAAGACAGAAGTGCTATTTACTGCATGCTAATTACAGCTTTCACAACTGTTGTAGCCATTTTGGATTTTGAACTCGAGGTACTGTGAGGTTGTCCTAATTCCGAGCACTGTAAGCCACACAACCACCTCAGCCTGGCGGCCAATAGGAAAACGATTGTGTCGTGACAGTAGTATTTAAAATCTTAAAAGATTCAGGGCTTTGGAGAAAACATCAGGGGCCCCAGAAGCCAGCCCCAGAAGCCAGCCCCCTCACTCCGACCCAGACTGAAGGTCCACTACTAACCCTGCAGGTTTTAAAGTACACAATAGCAAGCAAACCAATGTGATTTGAGATTTCAGGGGAAGCTACACTAGGGGTGACTGTGGGAGGCTTTGTGAGCCGAGGCTTCAAGCCAACAAATTGTGGGCTTGACTGTGTCTGAAAACCTCATGCTGATTAATGTCCTCTCCAAATAGACAAACTCAGAACACAAGGCCGCTGCTGCACAAGACCCAAACTGCTACCTCTGCCGCTGCCGCTGCTGCTGGCTGAATCTGATTACAGGCAGGCCCCGAGGACAGGCAGGTCATTGAGAGCACAGAGATGAGCAAACAATAAGATATTATCTGAAGGAATCTTCAGCTTTCCAAAGGAAAATGGTCCCTCTCAGTGTCACATTGACGATAGGATCCTCAACCTGACACTGAATCAGCCATTTAAGAAGAATGAACAGTGCGACCCATTCATACGTACTCACTAAAATAATGAGAGCTCTTTTTTCACTCTTGTTTAAGACATATAAAAGGAAGCTCATGAGGCTTTGCAAGACAAGGCTGTGCAGAAACCGGAGCATGCAGCTGACTCAGATGAATATGCCTTTACAATGATTGGGTATTGAATGAACAATTCTATAGTCTTTTTCTTTATTCCTATGTACGCGTGAATAATACACGTGTTTGGCGCCATTGTACTCTGCTGCTCCATTGTCATGTCCTTTTGAGCTTGAGCAAATTAATTTAACAACAAAAATGTAAATGAAATAATTTACTCTTGAGCATTTCATTTGGTAAATGACACTGTTGATCTTGCATAAAAGGTTTTCCGGGCAGTACATAATTCTGGCCATGCCTTCCCTCTGTGTGTGTGTTTTTGCTCTTTTCAAATAGTGACATCTTGTGGACACCTGGGCTCAATTTTTATGTTGAAATCATATACTGAATATGTTTGAGGCCATGTATTACCCCTTTGTTACAACACTGCATTCCTATATCAAATGTTAGTGCTGTAGAGTTGAGGTTAAGGATGATGCACTGATATCTTTAAATATAGCCTAAATTTAAAAAACAAACTTTAATTTAAGGCAGCACATGTTAAAGGGGCAAACTTGGCAGCATATTTAAAAGGGCAAACTTGAAGAGACAGAGTTGGTAGCCACAGCTAAATCATAGGCAGGAATCTGCAAATGTCAGAGAAGCACTCTGGAGTTTTGGTTCAAAAACAACGTGAACAATGTGATTACATTGAATTATTTTGATCAAAAAGTAGCAGTTGTTTTGTAGAAATATTCATTGTAATTATCTGCCCTAATAAACTAATAATACACTTTGATATTGTGAAGTGGATCGTGTCAAAACTGTTAACAAAATAAAAATGTAGGCTATTTTGAGGTACTGGCATGGAGCATGGATGTGGTAATCATGTTGCAATTGTCAATACACGATTTGTTCGAAAAGTCTCGCGATATTACCAAAACCTGTTTGCCTGGAACCAAGAGAGACGAGAGGAGAGACAGCAAAATATCTCGGTTGTTCTGTTGCAAGCGAACGAAAGATCAAGATTTAACACACACTTTGACGGTTAGATTGAACTTGAAACCATAAGCCCAAAGCCTGCTGTATGTCAGACGCGATATCCTGATTATACGTAAAGTGAGATTTGAAAGAACGCGGCCACAGAAGCCAAATTGTATGAGTGAAGTGCTAACTGTTAACGTTAGCTGACAGGCTACATAGCATAGCCATTGATGCAATGGCGTTGAAAAGAATTCAGAAGGTGGGTGAATGATTTCTTTCATATCCTAACATTATATTATATCATTTTCTGAGTGTGGTACTTTATGTGAAGCTCATAACAATGTGTTGCCTTGTATTTATTATTTCCGTAGCGTTACCTGCTTTGTTTTTGGCTCCTTTTTAAAACAATGTAGAGACAAAGACGAGCTAACCGAACCACTGTTGGCCCTGTTGGTGCATTGCTACGGTATCGTTAGCTATGGACAGCAACTTAAAAAGCGCCGTTATTTTGACAGCTACGTTTTGTTTGAGTTTAATATTTTTGTCTGAATCATTGTGGGTGGTCACTAAGAGTATTGCTGATGATGTGTTTAGTCCTTGGATGTATTATAAGACCGGTTTAGTCGCTGAATGACAGCTGCTCTGTTGTTGCCAAAATTGAACCCTAGTGTCAGCGTTGCCATATATGGAAAGGCAAATGGGCCACCGAAGCAGGCCACGGTGTGTATTTATATAACAGAATAGATAGGCTTCCTTTTCAAAAAGATATTAAATAACGGGCTTAATTTCTGTTTAACCATCAGGGAACGTTTTGTACATCCCCTGATTAATATCTTTGCCCACCCGGCACAAACACGCGCAGCCTTGTTTTCCTTTCTAAAACATTTTGTCATAGTGTCTTCTATATTTATGTTTTTGATTGTTATACTTTGATGTATTGTTTATTCCCTTTTTTATATGTGTATTGTATGCACCAAACCAGTGGTGGAATGTAACTAAGTACATTTACTCAAGTACTGTACACATTTGAGACTTGAGCCTTTTCCAGCCACTTTCTACTAATCTGACAGCTTTAATTACTTTACAAATTAAGATTTCTGCACACAAAACTATAAAATATGTTTTATTATAAAGTAAACTAGCCAACAATATAACTGCCTGCAAGTCCAGCTGAGATGACTAGACCATTAAACACACAACTGGTTGGAGCCTTTACACTTTCTAACATGGGAGGATTTTTCTGCACCAAGTACTTTTGGTACATTTTCCTGATGATACTTACACACTTTTACTTAAGTAACATTGTCACTGCAGGACTTTTAATTGTAACAGAGTGTTTTTACAGTGTGGTATTACTACTTTTGCTTTTATGTAAAGGATCTGAATACTTCTTCGATCACTGGATGGCTGAATGTTTACAGTAAATAACATTCATCTGTTTGTGATTATTTTTCCTTTAGGAGCTGTCAGACCTGCAGAGGGACCCGCCTGCTCAGTGCTCCGCTGGACCAGTCGGAGAAGATTGTAAGTAGTTAGGAAATATGTATGCCTGAACGCAGGGGCGATTCTAGGATCAGACCTTTAGGGGGGCTCAGCCCCTAATGAGAATGTGATACTGTATCCCCGCTAAATCAGTTATTTCATTAGTCGATAATCTCTGAACTAGCTATTGAACAACAACCTCAGCTAACATTTTTTGACACTATTCACACTAAACCTGACACTTTATAAGTCACAGTAATAACGACCAATTTGACACAATGTTCTAACATTCAGCCATTTTAGTTGCTTACGTTTCAATTTGGGTTCTAATCTGTGCCATGAAATGACCAACTTCTTCTCTGGGGACTACCAACGTTAAACTTCACAACCGTCTCCTGCTCTCCCTCTGACAGATCAGATAGACACTCAGACAAAGGCGGGAGTCTGGCACGACCTCCTCTGATTGGCCAACACTACGTTTCTGTTGACCCTTTCCTTGACGGGGTTATGGCGACAGACAGACAGGATATTAAACCTGTTTCCAGCCCTTTGAACCTGTAATTGTTTGTCCTCTGTCACTAACAGACAAGTTCTCACAACTCTCACTTGAAGCACTGAAAGGGTCTAAAATTGCCAATAACTGAACATATTAATACCGTATTGCATTGTATAAATCCTCTTATTTTTTTAAATTTGGTGGGCAAATGGCTGCAGGTCGGACTGGAACCCTGAGCCACTGCGCTGAGGACCAAAGGCTCTGACACACCAACCCGACGGCCGACCTTTGGCAAAAAAAGGCAGTTTTTTTGACAGCTCCTCAGACTGACGACGGCACGGGACGCACCGAACAGACTCGAGTCACCGACCTCGCCAGACTGTCCGACGGCCGATAATCGGGTTGGTGTGTCAGCGCCATAAGCCTCTGTAAATGGGCGCCCGCTCTACCAGATGAGCTACCCAGGCGTCCATACAGGACTCGAGCGTGACGTCACATCCGTGTCGAAAAACGAATAACCGCGCGGGGGTTGTTGCGTTCTTTTTGTCACACAATACTACGAGTCGGAGAAAAGATGGATTTCTGTAACATTTTTAGTAACATTTAGGATTCTATTCACCCAGTTATTGACATATTACATATATTTCACAGTTTGATACATGAAAATTACGTTTTGGTTAACGTTAACGTTAGGCTACTGCTCTGCTTTCTGCTCAAGACTCGGCTTAAAGCCATTGTTGTCATATAGCAACCCGGCGTCTCTAGCCAATTTCAGCTGAACAAGCTACAAAATATAACTCGTCGGTATTTAACTCCTAATAAGACTGTAGCGACATGCCTATAGGTAGCAGTATACAGCGCTATGTTTAACTCCTAATAAGACTGTAGAGACATGCCTATAGGTAGCAGTATACAGCGCTATGTTTAACTCCTAATAAGACTGTAGAGACATGCCTATAGGTAGCAGCGTATACAGCCAATGTTTAACTCCTAATAAGACTGTAGAGACATGCCTATAGGTAGCAGTATACGCGCTATGTTTAACTCCTAATAAGACTGTAGCGACATGCCTATAGGTAGCAGTATACAGCGCTATGTTTAACTCCTAATAAGACTGCAGAGACATGCCTATAGGTAGCAGTATACGCGCTATGTTTAACTCCTAATAAGACTGTAGAGACATGCCTATAGGTAGCAGTATACAGCCTATGTTTAACTCCTAATAAGACTGTAGAGACATGCCTATAGGTAGCAGTATACAGCGCTATGTTTAACTCCTAATAAGACTGTAGACACATGCCTATAGGTAGCAGTATACAGCGCTATGTTTAACTCCTAATAAGACTGTAGAGACATGCCTATAGGTAGCAGTATACAGCGCTATGTTTAACTCCTAATAAGACTGTAGAGACATGCCTATAGGTAGCAGTATACAGCGCTATGTTTAACTCCTAATAAGACTGTAGAGACATGCCTATAGGTAGCAGTATACAGCGCTATGTGTACGACTTCTTCATTTGGTTACAACAAAGACAAAAGTGCTTAAAATTGTAGATAACCACAATGTTGACAACGTGTGATGCACGACGTAGCCATCTTTGAAAGTGAGCTCGGGGTCCTCTGAGTTCAGACGACTTGACGAGTCGTAAATACGACCTCGTGGGCGTTCTTTTTGCAACTTCCGGGTCGTAACTCCGGAAAACGACTCGTAGTGACGTCTGAAGTAGATTACGCTCTAGGACGGTTAAAAACTACATCGCCATTCATTTTTATTATTTCAACCGGTTGTCATCTTTACACAAGGTGCTGTAGGTAGGATTGGGAAGATCCAGGACTTAGCCAAAAGATTTGAACAACTTCTCAGACCCTCCCCCCTTTCTGCCGAAGCCCAAAACTGTCTCCTAAGCCCCTCCCCCCACAAGGGAGAATGAGTGCGTGTGAATGAGCAGTGATTTACACACAGCCTGGCCCTGATTGGTGCATCTGAACAGGGAGCTGTGGATTTTTGCAAATCTCACTACAGGCTGTAGGTGGAGCCAGAGGAGCTGGATTTCTTTTTTAAATGAGCTGCTTCATGTAGTTCTACTGGAACATGGGGTCAGTTTCAGCAAATATGACAGAAAGGTAGTTTTAGAAGTCTTACCTACTGCACCTTTTAAATCCATTTTAACCGATTCACGATGCATCGTTACATCCCTACTGCCAAATAATACACTTAAATTGTATTTTATCCCTACCATAAATTGTCAGCAGTGTTAAACAATTTACATTTAATACATTTTACAGCTAATGTAAACATTTTAGTTTTTTCCCTCCCGGGATCATTCCTAGCAGGAAGAGTCTTGGATCTTGTGGGATATTAATATGTATAACCTCCCTTACAGCTTGGGATATTTCCTTCCTTCCAGTACATTTTTTTTCTAATTTTTGAATCTTTTATTAATCTTCTTCCCAGTGTTTCATTGGCAGGCGACAATAATGGGTCCGGTAAGTGAAATTGTATCTTAACCCAATTGAAATATGAAGCAAAAGCGGTGAAGTTGCTGTCGTCTTAACTTATCTTGTTTCTATTTTTATCCCAATAGAGTGACAGCCCTTATCAGAGTGGAGTGTTTTTCCTCACCATTCACTTCCCGACAGATTACCCCTTCAAACCTCCCAAAGTGAGTAAAAGGGCCATGTTGTGCGTCACATATTGATGTACAACACACTTTTCATTATTTCTTACTGCGGCAAAGGTAATTGGCTTCACAGTAGGCCTGCACGATATTGGAAAAAGCTGACATTGTGAGAGAAAGAAAATCCTGCAAGAGAGATAGATAGATAGATAGATAGATAGATATATATATATACATATATGTGTATATATATATATATTATATATATATATATATATATATATATATATATATATATATAAAAATGAAAAAGGAACTTTACTTTTCCCGCATTGGCTTTTCTACCTTTAATGGACAGGACAGCTAGGTGAGAAAGGGGAGGGAGAGAGAGGGGGAAGACATGCAGGAAATAGTCACAGGTCGTACTCGAACCCTGGACCTTCTGCGTCGAGGCATAAACCTCTCAGCATATGTGCGCCTGCTCTACCCGCTGAGCCAACCCGGCCACAATGTGAACCATTCTTTGTTCAACTTTACAAACACCAGAGCAAGTAATGGCGCTTACCCACTGCTTAGTACCGGCTCGGCTCGGCCGCGGCGCCCCGTCCTCCTTTTTCCGTTGCAGATTTAGTACCGCCTCATGCGTGAGGCGAGCGTGGCTGGTCGCCATAGCGCCGGCGCAGGAAACTTCCGTGACCTAACGCGACACACACACAGAACGTGGAAGGTGTGTTGTTTGTGATTCTCGGCATGTGGCTGTTTACCAGAAGACACATTTAGTTTCAGAAGAAGCTGGAGGCAGCAAAAAAACAAACATTGCTGGCTAAACTATTTAAAAATAGCGGGTTTTGTTCAGGACACGCCCGTCAGTCGCTGTCAATGATGACGCAGTGATTAGTGACGATTCTCTCCGACCAATCAGAAGTCTGCAGGTTTTCACGTCACCTTTTGGTATCGCCTCAGCTCGCTGGGAACCTCGACAGAGTTGAGCAGGTACCATGTGATGGAAAAACGCACTCACATGACACCATTGTATTCATATAATACTATCAATCCAGGCTAAAGTGAATGATATTAATAATGCATGCGTGTTGCTTCCTCTAAATGTCAGGTTGGGGTCGGCTAGCGGGGCCTAGCCTTGGTTGTTTGATAAATTGATCAACATTGATTGTGATCGGTGGTTGGCTGTGCATGCAGAGTCTGCATGTCACGCACTAGCAACCGTATCCAAGAACCCTTCAGTCAGTGTAAATGACGTTATATCAGACGCCGACTGCTGTTGTAGATGAGCGTTGCGTTTCCAGCGTTGCGGCTCTGAACCGTAACCTTAGTCGGGACAGACGCCTTGTTCCTTTTAGGCTAACTTTATTAGCTTTAGCCTGGCTGGTAGCAGCTTTCTGCCGTGAAAAATGGCCGGGAGATATATCGTGATTACGTTGCATTAATCAGGTGATTTAGTTCGTCTTTGCAGCGAACATAAAACACTGACCACTACCCATGGAAATGTGCATCACTGTGACAGCGCCAGCTGCCGCTTTCGGTATTTTTCTGCACACGGGAGAGCCTCACTTCCCATAACAAACCCAGTCAGACTAACGTTACGTCACACACACACACACACGCTGCCCACATGGCCACCTGTCTTAAAGGGGAAGGCTCGCCCGGTAACGATCATGTAAAAGGTGAACGGGGGAAGTTTACTTTTCTTTCAAGCAGCAAAAAAGTTTTAGCGTCAACATCACATCGTCCTGCGATATGACCATCGCGCACATCGCGATGTAGGCAGTGAAACAATTATTCATTTCCTGTAATGAATGTCTGTTTTTTTTTCTCCACAGGTTGCATTCACAACAAAAATTTACCACCCTAATATCAACAGCAATGGAAGTATTTGTCTGGATATCCTGAGATCACAGTGGTCACCTGCACTTACAGTATCAAAAGGTAAGCGATAATCAGGGTTACACGGAATCAGCGGCCCGCAAATAATGTCAGTGATAGCTCGCTAACGTAGCTATGGTTAGCTTGCCAGCGCAAATCAACAAACGGTGTTGTTGGCATTACTTAGAGTTCCTCATGGGGAGACAGAAACTACGCACTATAGCTTTAATATTCCACTAATATTCCTCTTTACATGCAGCTGTGCAAAATAGTATATTTTTCAAAGTGTTGGTTGGAGCGTGTGAACACAGCGTCTCTCTTTCATTCCTTCAACCAGCTTCTAGAAAAGGTCGCCTCATATCCAGAAACCTGTTGATGGCCAAGTCTTTGATAAGGTTTAAAAGCAGCTGTGTTTCTCCTCCTTTTCTCTCGGCCGTGCATCTCTCCCGCAGCGCCCTGCCAACTGTCGGCTGGTTGGTTTGTGCACAGCAGGGGTGTCAAACTCAATGTCACTAAGGGCCACGCTGGGAATGACGATCACAATAAGGGCCAGTCGTTGAGTTTATTGACAAAAAAAGTAAATTAACTTTGTATTATTGCATGCATCGCATAGCTTTCTCCTATACAGTTTGTTCGACATAAAACCCTAAAAAAGTCAGCAAAAAAGTTTCTTAGCCATCGTAGAATTTAGCAAGTTATGAAAAACAAACAAACAAAAATGTTTAAAAGCAGCTGCCAGCCGGCCGACTCACCACAACCTGTTTCACAGCCTGAATGTTTAAAAACTCTCTGCTTCTGCGGGGAATTCTGAGTCAGCAAATTTGTCAAATTCTGCACGGCAGTGTTGCATAATTACAGTATCAAAACCAGTTTCCTCATTTTTTTTGATGTGGTGCACAACTAGTCGGGCCAAAATTAGCTGTGAACCTAAATTGATATGCGGGCTGGATCAAAATTTGCAAGGAGCCGGATTTGGCCCCCCGGGCCTTGAGTTTGACACATGTGGTGTACAGTAACCATAGCAACGCACAGAGCTGACCGTAAACGGGCAGGAGGCCGGAAAGTGTCACAAACTGCCGTTAAAAACCCTGATCGAGACGCAGATTCCGAATGAGCTGTACACATGTGTCCAAAGAATGCTTCTAAAACCAGAATAATACCGGCAAATCACACGCGTCTTGATCAGAAAATGCTTTATTCTGAATATAAAACCTTTTTTATTCTGAAAATCCAAACAGAATATGCTGTTTACATGACCTGTATCAAATTCAGAATAGTGTCATATTCTGGAGAAAAATTGAATATTAGGCTATGTTTACACGGAAACGATCTGAAGAGGAAACGCAAAAGTTGCGTTGCGTTATCACTTTTTATTCTGCGTTTAGACAAGCGTTATGGAGGGGAAATCTGCGTGCATATGGTGACGCAAAAGTGTGTGAAATTCGATGTAGTATGCACTCCAGGTGACTAGGTGGCACTGCCACACAACACCACCAAGGCACCCACCTGCGTAGAACATTCCTTCTACTTCTCTCCTTAGTAGCGCGAAACCAAAACATGCCGAAGCGAACAACAAAAGCTCGCCTGGAAAGACGAGGAGGTGGAGTTGCATGTTTGTCTGATGATGACCGGCACAATTGACCGTGATAAGCCACAACACAGCACCCACGGGAGCACTACCAATACCCTGAGCCTCGCGGCCCTTCAGCCGCTGCTTGAGAGCGAGAGGCAGCGGCCAGAGGAGGCTGAAGCAGACCCTCCTCTGCCCGCTGACCTCTGCCCGCTGACCTCTGCCCGCTGACCTCTGACGGCTGACCGCTGCCACTCGCTCGCTCTCTCGCTCTCTCTCTCTCTTCATCCGTAACGTTGTCGCCTGCTCTGGCTCAAATGAACAGCCTACATATCGTCATCGAACTATAACAACCTTATCCACATTGTTGAAATCATTTAAATATTGAGCCATTACATTGAAATTCTAACAGGAGCCTATAATTTCTGTAGCCTACTCCGTAACAACAGACGCCTTTTTCTCGTCTCTCTCCACGCCGCTGTCTTCAGACTTTTGCGTTTTTACCCTTTAGACGGTAACGCGACGGTGGAGCGTTTTTTAAGATTTCCACTCTGGAGGGTGGTTTCACTTTTTTGCGTTTTTAAGCCCCAAAAACGCCGTATAAACGAAAGGCACATCCGATAAAATATTTTTTCGTTTTCACCCGAGAGCGTCATAGTGTAAACAGGGCCTTAGTGTGCATGTAAAAATCCTCAGTGACTTTCTGTTCATGTAATCTAAATACTCTTCCACAGTATTATTGTCCATCTGCTCCCTTCTCTGTGACCCGAACCCGGACGACCCGCTGGTCCCAGAGATCGCCCACACATACAAGGCTGACAGGGAAAGGTGAGTGTAAAACACGAGTGAGATTTACCGCATCTCTCAGCTTCGCTCTCCGCTACTCCTAATTTCCACCGGTTGCGGTGCGGCCGGGGCCGCGACTGACAGCTGAAGTCACGAGGACCCAACGAGATCTCGCGAATACACGTAGAATAGAACCACAAAACCACCACCAGTTAGTTTCCATCCAGAGGAGGAGAGGGGGAACAGCTCTGTGCTGTGTTTTCAGAAAGGTCGCGATATTAATAGATCATTCAACAGGTTTGAAGAATTGAACGAAAAGAAAAGAGGTTGGAAGCAGCTAATTTGAAAGTAAAGCTTGAAAATAAATGAGGAGGCCGTGCTTGCTGTGCAACATCGTGTGTCACCCCTCAGGATCTAGTACTTGTGGATTCATGAATTATCAGGGAGGGTATTTAAGTTTATTTATGAAAGACATTACTGGGTTCCAGGTAGAATAGAAGAGGTCTTTTGACCCTCCAGGTGTGTATTTGATCTTAGCACGGTGTATTTTATTTAGAAAATTAACCGGATGTTTTATTTTGCTTCTGTGCTCGACTTCCTGTCCCGCACTATCTGCATACCGGTGGAAATTGCCAGTTCTACTTTGAAAAAATAAAAATAAAAAAAAAGCATTGAGCCTAGAGTGCCAGCTATCGCACATTACTACAACGGCTAGAATTCTCCTTTTTAAGAGTTATCCAAGTTTATTAATATTTTTTTAAACTAATATAAATCCCACAGAATATGATCCTGGTGCCATTAAGTCAATGAGCACGATACAAGGAGAATATGCGATACGCGATAGCGTTGCTTAACGTTTCGATGACAATGAAGTAGAGCTGGGCAATATATCGATATCGTGATATGAGACTGGATATCGTCTTAGATTTTGATATCGTAATATGGGATAAGTGTTGTCTTTTCCTGGTTTTAAAGGCTGCATTACAGTAAAGTGATGTCATTTTTTTGAACTTACCAGACTGTAACTGTTCTATTATTTGCCTTTACCCACTTAGACATTTTTTATCAAAAATCTCATTGTGTAAATATTTTGTGAAAGCACCAATAGTCAACCATACAATATCGTTGCGGTATCCATATCGAGGTATTTGGTCAAAAATATCGGGATATTGCCCAGCCCTGCGATGAAGATGTACAGTACAGGCCAAAAGTTTGGACACACCTTCTCATTCAATGTTTTTCTTTATTTTCATGACTATTTACATTGTAGATTCTCACTGAAGGCATCACAACTATGAATGAACACATATGGAATTATGTACTTAACAAAAAAGTGTGAAATAACTGAAAACATGTCTTATATTTTAGATTCTTCAAAGTAGCCACCCTTTGCTTTTTTTGATAACTCTGCAAACCCTTGGTATTCTCTCAATGAGCTTCATGAGGTAGTCACCTGAAATGGTTTTACCTTCACAGGTGTGCTTTGTCAGGGTTCATTAGTGGAATTTTTTCCCTTATTAATAAAAAAGCAAAGGGTGGCTACTTGGAAGATTCTAAAATATAAGACATGTTTTCAGTTATTTCACACTTTTTTGTTAAGTACATAATTCCATATGTGTTCATTCATAGTTTTGATGCATTCAATGAGAATCTACAATGTAAATGGTCATGAAAATAAAAAGGAAACGCATTGAATGAGAAGGTGTGTCCAAACTTTTGGCCTGTACTGTATGGCGCAGCCCTAACTCGCTTATAATACTGACTTATTTAGTTCCTTGTTTTCACGGTCACCTGAAACCTTTTTTATATTTTTGTTGCAAACCTTTGCATGTGTTTTTTTCTTCTTTTCTATTTTTTTTTACAGGTACAACAAATCAGCAAGAGAATGGACACACAAGTATGCAATGTGAGGGAGATGAAAATTACAAATGAGAACAAAAAAAGAAACGCGTTTGATTTGTAACTTAAAAAAAATGGCAAATGAGCAACAGAGGAAGAAGACGACGACAACAACAACAACAAAAAAAAGAAAACACTAGACAACAGCCCATCTTTTTTGGAGGAGGAAGCGATACGATGAGGTACAGTGCCACCTGGCTTTCCATGTGCTGAGCTGCTCCCATGTGCTGTCCTTCATGACTCGTATTGGATCTGCCGAGCAGGACCTCACGGGCTCCTTAAGGCGCTCCCATGTGGAATACCGGAAACTCTTCACACTCAGACTTTAAGCTGTTACTCCTGCTTTTGTGAATCACTATCATCGCTTTTCATAACGCATCATTTTCACTGTCGATGAGTCATAGCGGTATAGCATTTAGTTTTTATTTTAGGAGATTTGGCTCTCCCCTTTTTATTTTCAGAGGTACTGTCTGTGTCCCACTGGATGTCTTGTTGTTGTTGTTGTTGTTATTATTATTATTATTATTGTATTTCCATGTTATTTAGTGGCCTTTCTGTGTTTTTATTTTCTCGGTATATGTGCAATCGAGGCAGAATGTTCCCTGCTCAACACAAAAATGGTGCAGTGCCATTACCAGCAGCTGATCGGTTGGCGCACGCTGTCTCTCTACACCCCGAAACAATGTGAAAGATGTAAAGAAGGAATCGGTCTCTCTTATCAACCTGTGCGTATTTTTTTTCGAAATTGCGACAGTATTTTGTGGTTTTCTAGGGCAGTGGAGAGCTGCTGTTAGGAGCTAGCTGAGCCTTGCCTCATTGAATATGTTCACATGCACACTGTTTTTCCACTTTTTATTCCGAATATGAAAATATTCTGAATGTGATACGGGTCATGTAAACAGCATATTCCGTTTTGGATATTTTGAATAAGACCTTTTATCAGAATAAAGCATTTTTCGATTAAGACGTGTGATTTGCCGGTATAATCTGGGTTTTAGAAGCCTTCTTTGGACGTGTATGCAGCGCATTCAGAATCTGCGTCTCAATCGGGGTATTCCCCGCAGTTTGTGACACTACTATTAACGGCTTCTTGCCTGTTAACGGCCTGCGGTCAGCTCTGTGCATTGCTACTGGCCTGACGAGCCAGACCCACATCCAGATGTTGGGTCTGGGAGCTCACCATTGGCAGGGCTCAATCCGAGGGGCGGGGACAAGCGGTTGTCTTTCAAATTCCCTCTGCAGGCGACAGGATAGCGCTACAACCAACCAGTCGGCAAAACTCCGAACACATCTTCCTTTTTTAAGAATGACTTCAGGGCCGTTCTTTTCAGTCTTCCAGAGTCGCGGCCAAAAGCCGATTCCAAAGACCGCTGTTCGCCAGCAGCGGCAGCCGCCATCTTCTTTGTTTTCAAGTAGCGGGGAATGAATTCACGCGGAACAGTCGCAACTCTGCCGTCATTATGTTAAGCCCCGCCCACCGGCTCTACACACGATGATTAGAGTTTGGTTTTTCCAGCTCGCAAGCCAACGGAGAGTTGCTAGACTGACCCTGGCTGTAAATAACATTTGCTGCCGCTAGGGGGGGCGTCTAGATTTCTAGGCTAGGTTGCTACGGTTGTTGGACACAAACCAACCAACCGACAGTTTGCAGCGCTGCGGTAGAGATGCACGGCCAAAAGAGAAGGAGAGAAACGGCTACTTTTTAAACATTATCAAAGACTTGGATATCAACAGGTGTCAGGAAGGTGGTTGAAGGAAAGAAAGAAAGAGGGAGGCTGTGTTCACAAGTCCGCCACTGGTGGAAAACTTTGAAAAAAACCTATTTTGCGCGGCTGCATGTAAACGGGAAGATTAGTGGAATATTCCCTTTCGTTAGCCGTGTAAACAGCTAAGTCTGAAGATTGTCTTTTTTGGAAAATAAGGGCAAAAACTGGAATATCATGTGCATGTAAACTTAGTCACTGTTTTGGGGCTCTATAGGTTGAATGTCAAACTTCCATTTTTCCTCACACACGCTGTTGTTGTTGCCCTTCTATCCCGTATAAGTAACTCCCCAACGGCTGGTGTCCATAACTGCACAAAATCCTGCTGTTCTTTGACTTATTTCTCGTCGTGTAGCTATGAACGTAGCTACTCTTTTCTTTGGCATATAGCTGAGCTGCGTGCCATCTCCTCAGTACAGTTACTCAGGTATCTAACCAAAATCATCAGCCTTCACATGCAGTGGCCCCACGGTGAGGAAAGCCCACCAGGTCCCCCATATCATCAGGCTTCTAAAAATAAAAAAATAAATAAAAAATGTTCTGATTTAAGTTAACGGTTTTGAGAAAACGCTCCCGCTTCCTGAAGAGGCAAAATGAACAAAGACAGATCAGCACTCCTGAAGTCCTTTATGCGTATAGGCCCGCACGGTCTGTGTTGCACAAAACATATGCTGTCATTTATCACTAAGAGTTTTTTTTTTATTATTATTAATATTATTATTAATATCCCTGTCAAGTTCTTTATATCAGCATCTCCCATTTATTTTTGAGCGACACTTGAACATGAACGGCGTTCAAACGACGCTGTTAAACACATACAGTACAGGCCAAAAGTTTGGACACACCTTCTCATTCAATGCGTTTCCTTTTTATTTTCATGACTATTTACATTGTAGATTCTCACTGAAGGCATCAAAACTATGAATGAACACATATGGAATTATGTACTTATATTTTAGATTCCTCAAAGTAGCCACCCTTTGTTTTTTTATTAATAAGGGAACAAATTCCACTAATTAACCCTGACAAAGCACACCTGTGAAGGTAAAACCATTTCAGGTGACTACCTCATGAAGCTCATTGAGAGAACACCAAGGGTTTGCAGAGTTATCAAAAAAAAGCAAAGGGTGGCTACTTTGAAGAATCTAAAATATAAGACATGTTTTCAGTTATTTCACACTTTTTTGTTAAGTACATAATTCCATATGTGTTCATTCATAGTTTTGATGCCTTCAGTGAGAATCTACAATGTAAATAGTCATGAAAATAAAGAAACACATTGAATGAGAAGGTGTGTCCAAACTTTTGGCCTGTACTGTACGTGCTACTGTTATTCTAAAAATGAAACTGACTCGTCACTCGTGGTCATAAGGGGAACTTAAACAGACATGGTGTTTTTTTTCCAGAACCTATTTTATTTAAAGTCACGCTCTGTTACTTGAGGTGAATAAATACAGGCGCCGTGACCATTTAAATCTGCTTTTAAACGTCCAATCGATGTGACGTTTGTCTGCATTTCTTCATCATCTTCTTCTTATTATTCGGGTCTGCAAAAGTGTGTTTTGTTTGGGGATTAATAATCCACACTGACAGTGAAAGCGTTTGTCGCGGTGATCCGTTTTGTGACCTTTTTGTATTGTATCTTTGAAAGCTTCGGTGATGGGCAATTTCTTTTCAATCATGTCACCAGATAGAACATTGAAAAAGATTGTGATCTGTAATGTTGATTTTAATATAATCCATTGTGACTGTTGGATAAAGTAGTTAATGAAAAAAATGCTTTGAATATATATATATTATTATTTTTTCAGTCATGGCTCATAATGTGCTGATGCTGCCAATACAAAGGGAATCATTTGGTATTATGAAAGGGGGAATAAATTAGCTTTTGAGGCATATAATAGAGTGGATTCATCCAGAAAGGTCCATAGTAAAGCATGAGCATTAGAGGCTTTGATTGTAGAATTAACACCACACTTTAGGCACTAAATATAGATTTCCTCTTAGCTGCTGTAGAGAAAATTATCAAAACAGGAGGTCATGAAAAAGTATACACTAATATGTTTTGAGAATATATCCTCTAAATGCAGTGAAAGTCTGTTTGCTGCCACACCCGACTGAAAAAAGGCTTGTGTGCTGTAGTACATTGTGTGCGTTTGTTTGTTCATCTAGCTATTTATTTATTTGAAAGCGGTTTTCTTCCAAATGTACGATTTTTTTTTTTTTTGAATGCACCCTGAATTGGTCATGTGAGTGGTGCGGCGTTGACTTCCTTTGTCCAGTGTGTTCAATAGAGTTTATATAGATAGGCAGCTTGGCATGCTTTGCACTCTGGAGAACCTTCTCACAGCCATTTGCCAGATATCAGGGATTTCGTTACAATTCATCTGCCTAACACCTCTGACTAAAAATTTTAGCCTTAACCCTCATTTTGTATATATATAGAGAAAGAGCATTGTCATGAACTGTAAATTTGCTATCAGGGCTGTATCCCCCTAAATGGGTGATTCATTTCATCCGTAGACATGGAAACCTGCTTGAACGGCACCAATATTTTTCAGTTTTATTTGTTAAATCTTCTGCCTGGCTTTCTCTGAATGCAGGACCAGCCTTCGTGCATCTTAAAATTTGGAATATATGTGCTTGAAATGCCACCATGAACTTGTCCACTTGTCCTCACATAGCCTACACAAGATAACTATTGACCTTCTCATAACATATGAATAAAGCTCATCTTGGTTTACTGTTGTCTGTAGTCCATTTTTTTGCGTCTTTAATTATGATGTAACAGCTGTGCATTGGTGGTATTAAATGAGCGGATGCTTTTAAAATAAATAACCAGATATACTGTTCTTAATCAGAAGATAAGGTTGTGTGAATATTGTACATGTAGGCCCACTGTAGCGGAAACTACCGTAACTCGTTTCTCTTAAGCTGCATTCACGTGATCCTCGGATAGTCCCATTTACCGAGTTGGGAAGTCGTTCTTCCGACTTTGACGTGTTTATGAGCTTTAGTCGTAATGTTGGACAACATGTTGATAGCTGTTTCCGGTATTTATTTCCAGTTTGAAGCTTTATGTTAGTGTCCCAGACTTGTTGCTGCACACAAGTAGCCTACATTTCCTAAAACCACTAAAATATTGCTTTAAATGACTTGTCAGGGTAAGGGCTAATCAATAACTTTTCTAACTAATGTAGGTCACTATTTGTGCAGCAATGGTTACAACCTTATTTATTACAAATTACATGCGAGTAAAAATTGTATATGCAATACTTGAAATAATTAAAAGTTTTTTTTTTTAATCAGTTGCTTATCATTAACCTAACATTTACTTTAGTCCGCCATGTGACTGCTTTATATGACGCCAACTCGGCAAGTCGTGTAGGAAACATTTCGCCGACTTTCCGGGTTGTTGTTCCGATTTAAGGGGGGCATTTCGTTCTCTAATAAATTCATTCATGTGAATTTTACCAGTCGGGAACTCATCTTTTCGATAAATCCGATAACACGTGAATACAGCATTAATAAATAGCGCCACCGTACCTGTGAACATTGCTCTAGGGTGCGTTTGATTCAACTAAATCTCATGCGCGGCTCGTGCGGTGCAGACAACACAATTTCCGCGTTTATCCGGACCGACCTTTTAATTGTATGTTGCTTACCTTAGGTGATTTTGTGCTTCTTAATATTTATTTGGAAATCGTATTGCAAACATTCACAGCCGAGTTTAGCGTGATAACAAAAAAAACGCAAACTAGCTCCGCCCTTCCGGATTGTCACGGTATATCATATGGAAGATGCCGACCGTGGCTGAGAAGTAGCCAGTAGCTAAACTAGCTTCGTGCCCAGCTGAAAGTCAGCATCGTCGCCACTCCTCCCAATAGGAAGGGCGCATCCCGGATAGCTAGCTGGCTAGCTGTACTCGGCATAACGATGGCAGTTAACCTCAGCAAAAATGGCCCTGCATTAACGGCTGCATTTAAAGAAGTGGTAGATGAAAAATCCAATACCAACTGGTAAGAAGCCGCATTTTTAAAACCCCGTATTAGCCCTACGTAGGAGGCGTTATGTTAGCCATCAGGCTAGCATTGAGCCAGTCAAGTAAGTTAACGGTAACCTAACGTTAGATAAACTCAACCTGGGACTTGATGTTAACCACAGCAGACCTTCTACTTATTAAACTTAGCGATAATGTAGCTAGCTTAAGCTAAAGTCGGCTTCATGGCAGTTTAGTTTTTTTTTACATTTATTGTCTGACGTGTATTAACTGAATAGCTAGTGACATTGTTAATTAGCTAACGTTAGGTAACGTCACACTGACCAACCAACAGGCTACGCACTTAAACATTAGCGACAATATCTATGCTTTGCATGTTTTTAATAATCTTTCAGCATCTTTTTATAAGCCTGGTTGTCACGGCATTGAATGAATAGGTGTATAGCTACATCAGCATCCACTTCCTGGTGAGATATCAGAAGTTAAAGATATGGGCAATACATAAAACTCACTTTAAACCACACTTTAATGTTTCCATGGAAGACAAGGTGCAATACAAGACAATTACTTTATCAAATAACAAAGCGAGCCATTAAAACTGTAAGCTTGTGCTCCCTATTTAATGTTTTCACTTAATTTATTTTCTATTAGTTCTTTGCTGACCCCTTTGCATATTTTATGTTAGCCTACTTTTTTTGTTTCATTTTTTTTTTTTTCCGATCTTTTGCTCTTATGTATATTTCTGTATACTATAATAATAAAAGTTACTTAAACAATAATACCTGTAATGTATACTGAGTTTGAATAAAATGATTAAAACAAAAAGAAAAAACAAAAAAAAGCTACCTCACCCACTTCCTGATAAGATATCTAAAGTTGAAATATGGCCAATATGTGAAAGAAAAATCCAGGAACTTCCTCTTGCTGTTACCTAATGTTACAGGACTGTGTGCTCGTGCCTTGAGGCTGAAACCTGTTGATGAAAGCTGCAGTGTTTAATGATGACCTGAATTAATTAATCTCAAGGAGTAATCGCCCAGGGAGCCCTGCCGGCCTCATACTTAGTCTGAAAATGGCTCTCTTGCAGGGTTCAAAATTAGCACCGTCTAGAATAAAATAGACTTTAATTGTCATTGTGCAGTAGAACCATACAACAAAATTTGCTTGTGCAGACTCTGAAACAATCCCTTCCATATACACACTCGCACAATAAATAAAATAAGAAAAAATACAAAAAAACATGATCAAGGCATCCAATATTGAGTCCCATTGCATATAATCCCTATCTAGAAAGTGCAACTGTGCTGGCTGGGGTGTGGGAAGGGGGCAGGATGTTGAATTCTGTGATGGCCCTGGGGATAAAACTGTTGTGCAGCCTGGAGGTGTGTGCTGTAAAAGCTCGATACTGCCTGCCAGATGGAAGCAGGGAGAAGGGATGGTTTGAGGGGTGTGTCTCATCCTGCAGAGTATTGTGCGCTCGGCAGAGGCAGCGGATCTTAATACAGCACCTTGGTGCTCGTTCGTACAGCATTTTGGTCAGCTTAAACTGTGTTTTAAATGTGCTCTAGAAACAAACTTTACTTACTTACTTTACAAGAGACAGGATTTAGAGAGCAATCCTCAACAAAATAAACTGAAGTACATAACCCTTGTATGGTCCTTTGGGTCCCGGTGACCCGAAGGACCACACAAGGGTTAAAGATGTCGTCCAGTGGGGGCAGGGGAAGTCCAATGATTTATTTTTTTTCCCCAGCAGATCTTATGATGGTAAAATCGGGCTGTACGATTTGAGGAAAATATGCAATAACGATATTACTTGCGATAAATAAACAAATAAACTCATTCGGCAACGGCTTGAATGTAACGGGACGTTCATTAATATCAAAGAGTTACACACTAAAGCTTTGGATATGCATGTAGCTGGTAGATTTTCCTCACTCACCAACCAAAAGGCAAGGCAGCTTTATTTGTATAGCACATTTCAGCAACAGGGCAATTCAAAGTGCTTTACATAAAAACAATTTAAAAAAGTTAAAAACAGAAAATACAAGAATAAAAGTTACAGTGCAGTACAAGAAATTAAACAATAAAGAGCAGTTTAAAAACAGTTAAAAATATAACAATTATTTAAAGAAAGGCACCATGAAAAAACAATGGTTATCTATAAGGGGGTGGTTGAAATGAATCATTGCATCGTGATGGGGACATGGCAGATTCTGCATCGATGCAGTGACAGACCATAATGGATTATTGCCTACTGACGTTACTTGTTTATTTTCCGGTCGCTGCTTTTCTTTTGTTTCTGCCTTTTTGTCTGCTGTGTGACTCCGCTACGTTCAGGAAGTGTCTTTTTTTTTTTTAACAGCAGATACAATAAAAAGGGGAGTTCATATATATCTGACTGCTGGAATTTGTTGATAAAAAAACATTTGTAGCAATATTTAATAATACTGAGGTGGTGAGGCATCGGGATATCAAATCAATAGACTGTGCCTTCCCCATCTCATACCCTTCTTCTGTAAAATGTGTCCTGTTGGAATAGGGCTTAAGGGTGATGGTTGCTTAAAATTGGAAACCCGCAAAACTCTTTTCTGTTTGTCTGTGTGATGTGTTTTCGCTGGTATTTTAATATCCCATAATCCTGTTGTTTTCCCACAGGGCCTTGTTCACCTACGAGGGAAACAGCAATGATATCCGCCTGGCAGACAAGGGGGGTGAGTAACCGGCTCGATATTGTCATGACGCTTTAATGATCTCGACACGATCTAATATCAAATGTGTGCAGGGATTTCGTTGTCGGCATACAGCTGCAGTCCTGGAATGCCTGCACAAAGGCAGTGCTCGCCTCTGCTTTCTCACCCCTGTCATTTGTAAGAGGGGGGAAAAAATGTCGGCAGTTACACAACCAACCACGGTAACCATTTGACTTTCCCACAATGTTTATGCGCCAGACGGAGGACTGGAGGAGTTGGTTGAGGAATTGAACAGTGGAAAAGTGATGTACGCTTTCTGCCGGGTGCAGGATCCAAACTCTGGCCTGCCAAAATACGTCCTCATCAACTGGGTTTGTGCTGCACTTAACTATCGTACGTTTGGTTTGTCCCCTTTCTGAAGTGGGCCGTCTTTGAGCTCGTCGAGTAATTCTTTGTGTTTCAGACTGGAGAGGGAGTGAAGGACGCCAGGAAAGGAATATGTGCCAATCACGTCCGCTCCATGGCCGATTTTCTTAAGGTAACACTGCAGTCATTTTTTAGTCTAGTTTAAATATGCATTTTTAGTTTCTATAACGGTGTGTTTATGTTTAGAGAGTATGTTCGGGCTACATCTACGCTACAACGTTTTCACTTTAAAAAGCAGCATTTTAAGTAGAGCTGGGCAATATATCGATATTATATCGATATCGTGATATGAGACTAGATATCGTCTTAGATTTTGGATATCGTAATATAGTAAGTGTTGTCTTTTCCTGGTTTTAAAGGCTGCATTACAGTAAAGTGATGTCATTTTCTGAACTTACCAGACTGTTGTAGCTGTTGTATTATTTGCCTTTACCCACTTAGTCATTATATCCACATTACTGGTGATTATTTATCAAAAATCTCATTGTGTAAATATTTTGTGAAAGCACCAATAGTCAACACTGCAATATCGTTGCGGTATCGATATCAAGGTATTTGGTCAAAAATATCGTGATATTTGATTTTCTCCATATCGCCCAGCCCTAATTTTAAGAAAAAAACGATCTCCGTCCACACAAGAGTTTTAGCTCCAGTATTACAACTAATCCCCGTCCATATTAACACGTCACGTATCACATGACCGTTCACACACACACACACACACACACGGTGGGCATGTGTGTGCCGGTGTAAACAGGAAGCAGACTGTCTGACGTTACTCTGCGGTTGGAAATCATGGATGTAGAAGTAAAAAAATACAGAAACTACTTTGGAGGAAGAACAACAACGGTGAAAAGTAAGAGCAGGGATTTATTATCTATTAGCGATGACGAGGTGGAACTGTTACTGAGAGGTCTGTAAGCTACCTAACCGATAAGACTGACTGACGGGCGTCGTCGTTTCTAAATGTCTCCGTTTGTGTCCGTCCAGACTACAAAGCAACCACGGAGTTATCTAACCAAAACTGGGGCAGCAGTGTTTCCAAAAGTCTCCGTTTTAGGGGCTCGGAAACGCCGCAGTAGCGTGGACGTGAGGCGTAAACGTTGCAAAAGATATTAGTTTTTAAATAAAATCGTAGTAATGTAGATGTAGCCTTATTTGTGTGCTAAACGGCAAGTTAATGATTGCTTTGATCTGGGCCTAAAATTAAAATAAAACCCTAGAAAAAAAGATCCTATACAGCTGCAGGCGTTGTTGGAATAACAGCTGTGGTGGATTGGTGTCGCACAAAAACTATTGGGTGGTGCGTTCATAGACTAAGATAACAACTGTCTGTTTGCCTAATTGTGTGAGTATTAAAATGAACTTTCATTCCACGTTGTTTCAGGGTGCCCACGTCACGATAAACGCCAGAGGAGACGAGGACGTGGAGCCCGAGGCCATCATGCAGAAGGTGGCCAAAGCGTCGGGGGCGAACTACAGCTTCCACAAAGAAGCTCCCAGCCGCTTCCAGGACAGCGGTCCTCAGGGTCCCGTGGTATGCAGCGCATGCACTTCCTGCCTTGTGCCCTCCTTTTTGCTTATGTTTAATGCTAGAAAGATAAGCAAGAGGGCTAGATCTCAACTAGGCTCCTTAATCTCAAAACACACTTGAAATGTTTGTTTTTGTTACAGCCTTCTATTCACAGTAAGCCAGCTCTACCACTGAAAAACAAACACTCCAAAGGGAGAGGAATCTGAAAATGCTGGCCTGCTAGAAAGGCTTTACAACAACAACAAAAAAACATTGATTCATATCTAATGGTTGTTAGTCTACATCGACGACGTGTCATAAGCCGCTTTCAGACCAACTAGTTACAGGAACGTAGTTCTAGGAAAAGTCCACTTCTAAGCAGATCTACTAACTACTCTGCCCCAAAACCGTTTTTCCCATTTGCATTTGCACTGGCCAAGTGGCCATAGGGACTATAGGAGGGGTAAGGGACTAATGCAAGCATGGCAATGGTCTTTATAGCGTTAAAATCAGAAAGCAAATACACCAAAAAAAGTATGAACTAAATCTAACGTATATCATATTTTTCATAATTTAAATGAGTCTCCCGAAGAGAAACGTGTATCTCGTGTAATCTTATGATGGACATGTGTTGTGATATTTAAACAAACGAACCATCAACGGCGAAATCAAAGCCTCTTATTTCCGAGAGCGGTCTGAGAGACCTCCGGCTTACCGCGGGGTCTCTGAGCAGGACTGGCCGAGCGACGAGCTCGCGGCCGGGGCAGGCGCCTGTCGCCCGTCGCCTCACTTCATGGAGCTTCTCACCTCCAAAAACTTTGAAGCAAATTGTCAATTTGGCATACATTTTTTTCACAAGACTGCCTGTATTCGAAATCTAAACAGTTCATTTCCCACCTAATATGTTGTCAGAAGTGAATTTAGTGATGAATAAGATGGCGAAAACTGTTAAAATTGTCCCGCTGTTGGTCTGTCTGTACCGGAAACCCGACCCTCGTTGACCTGTAGGTCCCTATGCTGAAAAGGGAACAGCGAAAAGACCCTGCCCTGAAGTAGGAGCTGAAAGAGTTACAGGAACTGTGGCCAGAGGAACTTAAAAATCCCCAAATTGGTCCAGTCGGAACACGAGAAAAAAAGCGTCTAGGAACTGCAAAAATCCCTCCGGTTGGAAAGCGGCTATTTAGTGTAAATGCAGACAGCGAGCTAGACTATCTGTCCAATCTGAGTTTTCTGTAGCTCGACTAAAACTACTTTTGAACGTACACGTGTTCCACTAAAACAAGTTCCTTCCAGAGGCTATTTTGCAGAGGCACCGTGGCTCCGTCTGGCGCTTAGCGCTGCCCAAGACGATTCTGATTGGTTAAAAGAAATGCCAATAAACCAGAGCACGTTTTTCTCCCATCCAGGAATGCTGTGCAGACCCTCCTCCGCAGCGCTGTGGAGGAAGGTCTGGCAAAGCGAGACTAAATAGTTGTTTACATAAATCATAAAACACATAAATCGGGCACATCATGTTAATAATTTAACCGAATATCAGTTGTGAGATCAGTTTAAAATTATATCCAGTTAATGAAAAATGACTAGCGATGTTTAACCGTTAAACTGATCGATTTTAATATTATCAGTTAAACAGTTAAAAACAATGTTATTAAAACAGGAAAGTTAAAACCGTTTCCTGCTTGTCTTTTAAAGGTTAATGATCAGTTAACAACTTCTAATTTCATTTTTAATTAGCATCCCTAATGAAAGAATGCATGAATCCCTTTGTTGTCATTGCATCTTCACATACAATTACATTTTTCTGTCTCCTAAAAGAAAACTGTTTCCATTCCCTCTGCTCAAACACACACACACACACATCCTCGCACGTGAAAATGACTAATGAATTCAAAGAGATGGATTAGGTTTAGGTACATTTTTGCTAACAAACACTTCTAGTAGTTGGGTCCCACTGTGTTTTTTTTTCTTTCTTATAATGTAAAATGTTCACACAATGATCTTAAATAGTCTGTTCCTTCACGTAGGGCTCAGTCTACCAGAAGACCAACGCGATGTCCGAAATCAAAAAGACCAACAAAGACAACTTCTGGGCTCAGGCAGAGGTAGGCTCCTGAGCTTTTTATTAAGTTCATTATGTGTGTTTTTGTTAAGTCTGACCGTCGTTGGTTAATGTCACGTTCTTAGCTCTACATTCTGTGAATAATTTAAACTAGGTCCTGTGTTGAGTTGAATGTTGTTATGTCTCTGATATTATTTTTCTTGTCATTGTTTTCTGTGATGGATCGAATGTGGTTTTGTCTGGTGACTAGGGTTGGGTACCGAAACTCGGTGCCAATAGGGAACCGGTGCCGACGTAAACGGTAGTAACGAGACCGAATAAGAACGAAAGTTTCGGTGCCTCATTTCGGTGCTTGACTTTACACTACACCTGACAGCATGTAACGTTAGCCTACCTTTAGCTAGCAGCTGGATTAAACACCGGTAAAATGCTGACAGCTAACGTTAAACAGTGTAAAGTGTGACTGGATTTCACTGTGGAGGACTTCAACAGCGGGATGTAACAGTCTGCACTGCAGCAGCAGTGGCAGTTGTCGCAATTCATAGATATACAGTAGTAGTACTAGTAGTACTAGTAGTACTATGTTTATATGGTCGGAATTAAACAACACAGACGGTGCGTTCACTTAAAACCGGTAGCCTCGTGGTGCATTCACAGTAATTGTAAAATACCCTTTTCCCATCTGGGGTTCAACAGCAATTTACTGGTGAAATAAGTTATTGTTATTGTTATAGTTATTACATTATTATTAAATCTTTAATTTTGACCATGGCCTTAGCAATAAACAAGTCACTGACTGTTGTTTACTACCCTTATTTTTTTTCTTCTTCTTCTTTTTTTTTTTACTTTATTGAAAAGTACCGGTTCAGGCACCGTTTAGGCACCGGCACCGTTTTAAAAGTATCGATTTAGCACCGGAATCAAAAAAAACAAAAACGATACCCAACCCTACTGGTGACCGTTGTTTAATGTATGTATTATAGATCGGGCTGTGACGATAACCGCATCACCGCAATACCGGCGGTGACGTGCCACTACCGCGGTCATGACGTCATCACCGCATATTTCTTTTTTTTTTTTTTTACCTTTTATCTCACGTAACTTACAGGAGAACAGATATTGTGTGATATGACATATAATGAAAGCAATAATCATTGTGTAGTTACCCTCATCGACTGTCTTCTATCCTACATTCAAGAGTTTATGGAGAGAAAAAATAAACGCAAGTTGCCCGTCACTTCAGCTTTGCCCATGAGGATGGACAGTCCATTGAGCTGAGGTGGACGTGGACACATTAACGTTAACGCTGCAGTGTTTACCATTGCACATTAGCCTAGCAGCTAGCGGAGTTTCCTTCTCCTTATAGCTTAATCCTGACAAAACCGAACGGTTGAACCTCAGCCTGCATGCACGTTTTGTAGCCTAAACAGAGCAGCTTACATTGGTTATCTTAGACAGAGCACTCTGTCTGCTCAGCTGCTAAGACCGCTGTGCTGCGGAGCGTCTGCCCTTGGCATTGTCGGCAAACCTTTTTTTTTTTTTTCTTTTTACTTTATTGACAATAGAGCTTTCTGAACTGTCTGTGGAATAGATCAACGGAGATGAGAGAAAGCAGAGTGGCCATAAATGACAGCAAAACACAGTAAAGACTCTCCCATTGAGCTGAAATGGGAACACTGTGCTATGGGTTAAGCCGATGTTTATCGGGGGGTAACGGCCATTCACTTTACCGGCAGTATTGACAACAGATAAAGCCACTGTGTCTAGAGAAGCTTAAGCTTGTTGTTTTATTGTTTACTTTACATCATCTTTGCTATCTCTTTTTCCTCTCGCTTTTCCTCACAGCAGCACTCATACGCTACTCTCCGTTACCGCTTGCTCTCCACACGGCCACTGACGTCAATCACTTAAGGCCCCCGGCCATTCTCGCTCTAATTTATGCTACTCTTGTAAGGGGGTTGCGGTTAACCGCCATACCGCGGTGGTATGTTGCTTCGCCACCGCGATAAGAAAAATACTATACCGTCACAGCCCTAATTATAGATGCACCGATTACAACTTTCTAGGCCGATTCCGATTTTCTTTGAGTTAGGCCAGCCGATACCGATTTTAACCGATTCCGATTTCATATTTTCTAACCACTTTACAGCACACACAAATATTTATTTTCTATCTTTTCTTTAATAGAACATTTTGCAGAGATAATAGAACATTTTTTGAACAGATAATGGATCACTATAAAATAGAACTCCTGGTGTGGGACATTAACACACATCTAAAGAGCAATGTTAGAACCCTTTCCTTCTTTTCAAATCCAATATCCCAAAAAAAAAAATGTGATTTGAGTTTTTGGTGTCGTCCCTCCATGCCCTACTTTCTCCTTGCAGGTGTTGCATATTGCAAACTTGTTATCTTCTGCACACACGCTGAAGAATGTCCAAACAGCTGACATGTTGCAGGATAACTCACCAGGTTCCCTTCATGTGGGAGAATAGCGCCGACACGCTTCACACCGCGAGCGGGTACGCGCCGCACACGAAGGAGAAGTTGAGAGGAAGGAAAAAAGAGACCGTGTGCTGTCTCGTCGGTGTGTGTGTGCGTCCTTGAGAACTGTAACTCGTATAACTTCTGTTGTCAGTTAATTGTAGCGTTGACTGGCATGAAATCGGCATATGTCAGACTGACCTACCGGTCATGGCCGAGCACGTGAAAACCGGACAATTGCGGTCACCAGCCGGTCTATCGGTGCATCTCTAGTATGTATGCACTGCAATGTATAGATGCACAAGTTTTGGGTAGGCTGCAGGAATGATGGGTCCTGTAGTATGTAGGGATGTCACGATACATGTGTTGTTTAAATGCTCTAAAAGATAAAACCTAAAAAGTAAAAAAAAAAAAAAAAACATCAAAAAGAAAACTAGTAGTCTGTCGCAGACTGATGTCATGAAGTGGCGTATGTACGACACGCCAATTCGTATGCCATTAGTGCCGTGTTATCGAGCGAGTAGTATGAAAAGGCGAGAAACACAGGACTTTCACCCAGGAGAGCGGGGATCGTGTGTGAGGGTTCTAGGGCTGCTCCCTTTTAGTTGATTAGTCGACTAAGTCACTTAGATTTCTTTAGTCGATTAGACATGTTTTATGCTTTTTTTTTTTTCATGCTGAATTTCCAATATTTCCAAGAAACGTACGAGCACATCTCTGTTAAACACAATAATTAAAGTGGTGCTTTTGCATGATTCTTTGCGGAGAAACTCAGATTTACAGATCTGTCGATTAAATCACAATGTTTCCTCTGTTGATTGGCAAGTGGCGGTCCGCCACGGTTAGATTTCTCCCGCCACGGTATCAGGGGAAAAAAGCCGTCTCTCAGCTGTGATTGTTAGAGAGTCGCAGAATAGCCCAGACACGCACTTCACAACGCGAGTGGGCACGCGTGCCGCTCAGAGAAAAGGGAGAAAGAAAAAGAGACAGGTTATGCGGAGGACCGGTTGAGATGGCATGTGTGCATCCTTGAGAACTGTAAGTCGTATAGCCTAACTTATATTGTCAGTTCATTTAAGCCTGTATTAGTCTATAGTTCTTGCACATTTTTTGTTTCACCTTCACCTGCTAGATAAATTGCAGGTGGCTGTTGATTCAATACAACGCCCTTGATATCATATCAAGGCATAGTAGGCTAAACCGGGATTATTTCATACATTCATGTCCCGAAACATATTGGGGGAAATTCATTCAACATAATTCCAGCCAAATAACAATTAAAAGTAGGCTAGGTTATTTGAACATTTATAACCTAACTTAACTGGCACTGCCTCCGTTTTGGTGTCTGCTGCGGTGCTGTTAAAATCTCATTTAATGACACATGTAGGCTACGTTTGTTTGTGTGGAAAGCCCTTTTTTTTTTTAAGCAACTGTAGGAAGGCATTCGGAAATGTCAACAGATGAGCGCATCAGTGCATGGGGAAAAAGGCGCACGTTAATAAGCTGTTAAAATGTTCAACGTGTTAACCTTTCCTGATCGCTTCGTTTCCGACCGTGATCAGAAAACCAGCGGAGACTGATCCAGGGCCCACGTTATAAAATGAATAACCACTAACTCTGCTCCGGTTGCATCTACAACACGTCTGCTTCCTCTTTCTCTTCCTCTCTTCTGCCCACTTAGGCTACCACCTTAATGCCCTTAATGCCCACACTTTTTACTGAGACCGCTAGTAACCGTTTCTCTGACAGAGACTATGATTATTACTAAGCAACCAAGATGCATCTTCAACCACGCAAAAGATTAAAAACAAAACTGCGAAAATGGCCAAAATAGGTAAAAGTTATTTGTATTTTCTTTGCCTTTTGTGTAATGTATATAGCCTAAAAATGATAATTTTAAATGAAAATACAGACTATTTTAGGAAAAGTCAGGTACTAGCAGGATTGTATTTTTTTTATTTAGCAAAGTTATTACACATATAAATTTCAAAATGACCGTCCAGGCCACAGGGGGGACCATGTAGCAGCATGTATGCTACTCAGCATTAATGGGCCACCTCTTTCTGAATTCCCCTATAATCGAGCCTTGGAGTTATTTTTCCAAAAGCCAAGAAAAATCAAATGCACACAGCAAGGCTGCCAACTTTGCCACTGAGGCAAATATGCAATTAGTTTCATTATGAATGGTTTCATACTATAGGCTACTTTTGGGTTTTGGTTTCCCTATGAAGAATTTCTTGTAAAATTAATTTTGTAGACCTACAGTTCCTCAAAAATACAGTTCAATCAAAACGAAATCAAAATATGCCTCAATGTGTGTGAATAGAGGTGAATAAATATATTTGTTTGTGTTGCAGCGAAGTGTCAGCTCCGTTTAATACATAAAACATTTGGTGGCGGGGCTCCGACAGATCTGCCCCCACTGCTAAAAAAAATCCTAGAGGAAACGCTGAAATCAACTAATCGATTAGTCGATACAATTGAATGAGTGTTAGTCGACTAAGAGTTTCTTTAATCGAGCACAGCCCTAGAGGTTTCCTTTCCTCGTTTGTTCTTTTCCTAAACCCAACAGTAGCCTCGCGATAACACGCCACGTGGCTTTAAAGAAGTGGCGTGTATGTTTTCTCTGTGACGTTGCAGACTGCCGTCCACTATATACATCGTAGATATACACGCGTATAGCTCAAAATGCGTACAGATAACACGCCACTTGGCTTTAGGAAAGTGGCGCGTACGTTTACACAAAGTCATGTTGTCATGTTGTCTTTCGTGAAAGCCGTTGATGTAGATATACGGTAAAGCCGTGCACGGAGATGATGCGCTATTCTGTTTTCCTGCGTCGGTCAGCTTTATTCTTCTCCAGCATTTAGCGGCAGACTAGAACACTTGACGCCATATGCTGCCCCCATCAGGTCCGGAAAACTTGCATCCCCCAGTACCTACGGTACTGTAGGACAACAAGTACCGTCACATTTCCAGAATTTTGGTACCAAAGTACCGGTTCTCGTGACATCCCTACGATGTATAGATGCACAAGTTTTGGGTGGACTCCAGGAAGAATAGCTAATGGAGATCCCAATAAATCAAAAAATCATGCCGACCTCTGAGACAGTGTCATGAGTAGCTTCATTATCGCTTAAAATTTTTTTATTTTTATGTAAGGCGTTTGTGACTCATTGAAATTGCAAGAACTCCACAAAATATGGCACGAGTTTGCACTTTTTGAAACACTAGACACACATTTCCATTTCTCTTAAAAGCCTATATTAAAAACACAAGACAGGCAGTTTCTTATCCATCAGGAATGTAACCGTAGTCGCAAAAGCATTGTTGTAACTTTGTCCTTTGTCTGCTGTTTTGGCTCGTCACCATACCTGTCACAGATACACCCAGAAAGTGGTGCTCATTGCCAAATCTAACGCTGACCTCGTCGGTCTGTTTGGCTTTTAGAAAGAAGAGGAGAAACGTCGGCAGGAGGAGCGGCACAAGGCAGACGAGGAGCGACAGAAGATGGAGAAAGAGAGGAAAGACAGAGAGGCCAAGGAGGCAATGCAGAGGGACAAAAGGGACAAGGAGAGGTCCACTCAAATCGACCAACAAAAGTAGGTAGACACTGAAGGAAATGCACACTGTTAAGAGCAGTTTGCAGTAGCACTAGGGTTGTTAGCATTTAGATTTTAAATCGCTTTTGATTTCCACCATCAAATCAGTATTGGCGATTCCCCCAGTATTTTCTTCCCCTTCTCTTTCTTACCAGCTGTTAGTATGCAGCTAAAGACACTGGGTAACGTTAGCTTACCGGCTGCTAGTATGCAGCTAAAGACACTGGGTAACGTTGGCTTACCTGCAGGTAGCATGCAGCTAAAGACACAGGGTAACGTTAGCTTACCCGCAGGTAGCATGCAGCTAAAGACCCAGGATAACGTTAGCTTACTGGCTGGTAGCATGCAGTTAAAGACACAGGGTAACGTAACAACAAAACTGTAAAATCCTGCTGCTTCCCTGAAGTCATCGGTGTGGCAACGTTTTGCTTTCCCCGTGAGTGAGTTATGAAAACGAACAAGGAAGGTAAAGCATGTGGGCCCCGACGGGACTCCATGGTGCGTTCGATTGCACCTCGTTCATTTTGAGAAACTCAAACTTTGGTTGTAAAGTCAGTGCTTCCCCAATGGCAGGGGAAACAGAAGTACCCTTCTGTCATCTAGTGGCTCTCATTCCCAATTTGAAAATTGAATCAAATCGTGGATTTGTGATTAACAATTTTTACTTGTTTTTGACAACATACGAAACATACGATTGGCAACATAATCGTGGATTTGGAGAATAGTGACCCATGTGTAGCACCTATTAAAAGGTTTATACTGCATTTCCTCTTCTTGTCTTCTAAATGGTCATTTGTTGAACAGGAAGTACCAGCAGCAGCAGGACGCTGAGAGTAAAGACCAGGAGAAACCACGCGTGGTGAGTGTGACATTACACTTTGAATTAAAGGGTTTGTGAAGTAAACTGAGACTCAAGGAATCAGATGTTGAAATGAGCGTGTATTGGTGTGGAACTGACTGAGCGTTAGCCACTTTTCTACAATTATGTTGATCGTTAATTAAGTTTTGGATAGTGCACGCATTTTAGGTCAGGAAGGTAGCTAATGTCAGCAGTTCCAACATTAATATCGACGTTATCAGGAGGAGCAGGAGGAGAACCAGGCAGTCGAGAAGAAAGCGGTCAAGAGAGGTGAATCTGTGGAAAAGGTCAATGTGAGTTCCCCTTCCCGAAAGTGCTCTCCTCTGGCCAAACTTTCTTTTTTCATCCCTATCTCGAAAAGAAGCATTTGTGTCTTTCTAACCAAATGTACACCATTTTTTAAGCTTAACGTAACACATCTGTCTTTCAGCCTTTTACTGCACTATGTCTCCTTTCTCCGTGATAATTAACAGAAATCAGACATCTGTCTGTTCTGTCGTTCTTCTCTCAGCAGCACTTCCTTCTGCATTATTAACCCGTGTTATGTTTATTGTACGCGTTATTCATTTCCTTTTTTCTAGGAGGCAGCTTCTCTCATCTCTCAGCGTGCCATGAACCCCAGAGAGATGTTCAAGCAGAGAGAGAGGGGAATAACTCCCAGTGACTCAGACGTCCCCTCTGCGGCCCCTGCCAGCCCCCAGCCAGGTATCGGCCCTGCATACACCCTGACCTCCACGTATATAAATCTCTTTGCTTTAAAGGGTAACTTCGGTATTTTTCAACCTGGACCCTATTTTCCCATGTTTTTGTGTCTAAGTGACTGATGGGAACGACGGTTTTTGAAATCGGTCCAGTATTAAGCAAGAAAACCAGCTGCAATGTAACGTTAATGAGCAATTACGCACTTTTTAATCTTTCACTGACAGGCTCAGATTATTATTCTAAGTGTCTGACAACAATATGGAAAGGATCCCTACAGAGATAGACCTTTTAGTTGCCTTGAAATCACCATCACCAAACCCACCGGACTCCATTTAAATGAACAGTAGTTTTTATCATCCTAAAACACACTTCATTCAAAGTGGACAGAATCAAAATCCGTCTTGGTTCGTCTTTCCACTGTTCCAACAATCACCACTCTGGTTTTGTTGAAATAAACCCTTAATTCACCCATTTACATGTGGAAATATGCTGGCTCTGTACACGCTAAATTAAACTGATTATTTACATGGAGTCTGGTGAGGTCGCCAATGGCGATTTCAGAGCTGTTTCTGGTTAAACTGGAAAGGATCTTACTCTTTAACTAGAAGGTCTATCTCTGTAGGGATCCTTTCTATAATGTTGTCAGACACTTAGAATAATAATCTGATCCTGTCAGCGGCAAAAACAGAACTTTTAGTGGATGGAAATTGACGGTGCACAAATGCCCGTAGTGGTTACATTTCAGCTTGTATCACAGGTGCCGACTGCAGAGGTCCTGCTCAAATTGTTGTTCCCATTAGTCACTTAGACACAAAAACATGGGAGGTTGAAAAATAAAAGTTACCCTTTTAAATGTCACAACCCCTCCGGCATTACTGCAAAGCTCTTTTAGCTTCTCTCTCAGCTTTGTACAAACCAGTGTTTTTTTTTCTAAAGGAGATTGCCTCCCAACGCTATATTTCAGCGCTTTAACCTTCCATCAGACTGCCTTGTTGTCTCCTAGTCATACTGTACGTAACACTGTGTCTCCATCATGGTGTCTTTTCTTCTTCTGCTCAACTGGTCTGCACTTTGTGTTCCCTCTCATCCCCTTTTCTACATTTGTGTTTCGGGGGTTCCATGTGTGTCTCTGCTCAGGCCGTCTGCAAAGCCCCTTTCTGTCTAAGCCAGTGTACGAAAGTGAGCGAGCCAGCTCCCCTCAGCGCCAAGCTTCTCCTGTGCCAGCAGGCTCTGCCTCTCCTGTCCGTGCCACAGGTGTGAGCTCAAACACACACACACACACACACACACACACACACACACACACACACACACACACACACACGGAATGCATACACACATATTGGGTGACAGTCTCATACTTAACTAAAAGCTCCATGCTTCATTTCTCATTGTTGTTTCTGTGTGCGATCATCTTCATCTTCCTTATAAACCCATATTTCATCATGAGCCATTCTTCCATTCAATGTCCTTTTCTGTTTCCTAAGAAACTTCCAGATTGTTGTTTTGTTATTCCTCAAGTGAGCCGTGCCAACATTCCCCTTTATGTCTGAGGTTGGTGGTTTCCAGCCTGTGTGGACTTGTGAATGAGTTCCCCTGTGTACATGCGTGTCTGTGCTTGTGTTTTGGGTGATAAGAGCCTGATGTGGATGATGGACAGTCCCGCTGTGAGTATGATGAGCAGGAGGCCACCCCCCAGGAGCAGTGTGAAGGTGGGGCCCATTTTCACACAACACCAGCCTCGGGCGACATCTACACTGCTACGTTTTGGTTTTAAAACTAATATCTTTTTGCTACATTTACGCACGCCGTCCACACTACTGCGGCGTCTCCGAGCCCCTAAAACGGAGACATTTAGAAACGACGACGCACGCCAGTCATATCGGTTAGGTAGCTTACAGACCTTTCAGTAACAGTTACACCTCGTCATCGCTCCAAGATAGTAAATCCCTGCTCTTACTTTTTACCGTTGTTGTTCTTTCTCCAAAGTAGTTTCTGTGTGTGGGTGTGTGGGTGTGTGGGTCATGTCATATGATGACATGTCATACATCGTGATATGAGACTAGATATCGTCTTAGATTTTGGATATGGTAATATCGTGATATGACATAAGTGTCTTTTCCTGGTTTTAAAGGCTGCATTACAGTAAAGTGATGTCATTTTCTGAACTTACCAGACTGTTGTAACTGTTCTGTTATTTGCATTTTCCCCACTTAGTCATTATATCCACATTACTGATGATTATTCATCTAAATTCTCATTGTGTAAATGTTTTGTTAAAGCACCGATAGTCAACACTACAATATCGTTGCGGTATCCATATCGAGGTATTTGGTCAAAAAATGTCGTGTTATTTGATTTTCTCCATATCGCCCAGCCCTATGTGTGATGTCAGACGTGTTAATATGGACAGAGATTAGTTCTGCTACTGGAGCTTAAACTCTTGTGTGGACGGAGATCGTTTTTGTCTCAAAATACCGCTTAAAAAGTGAAAACAAAGTAGTGTAAATGGTAGCCTCAGTGTTAAGCGTCAGCTTTCCAAGCCTCCCATCTGCTTCTTTTAAAAATTATTTTTTGTCATAATCACATATTATTCCCTCCAGCCACACAGCTGCTGTTGCTGCCACCTGCTGGCAGGTAGAAAGCCTTGCTCAGACACATCTCACTGATGGTAATCTCTCTTTTCAGAGGAGGCACCGGCTGCCAACTCCTACGTCCAGGAGACGGCTTATGAAAAGCCCGCTCAGGTGATTGTTTATTTACCCTTTGCAGGAAATGCTTTGACTGTTTTCTTCCGTCATGTAAATAAATCCCAGACCACAACTTGTCTTTATTCCAGCCCCCCGTGGAGGAGAACAACTTGTACGAGGTGACAGCCGACGAGACACCAGACAGAGGCACCTGTGCCAGAGCCTTGTATGACTACCAGGCTGGTGAGTTTTCTATCACTACACAACTACACCGTAACAGTTAAGTAGGCTAAGTAAATGTCACTAATATTAAAGAGCAACTTAACACCCTGTTTTAGCTTGGACGTGCCCCCTTCACATACAAAAAGCAGACTCGCGCTCTACTACTGCAGATTTTTCAGAGTTTTGGGAGGTCAAGAGGACAGAACAGCTTTTAGGCAAATAATGTCTGTTACAATAACCTTTAGTGTGTGTCAGATCCCGGTAAACTCTCTGTGTAAAGGGTCCCATCCCAAGACGAAGGGTTATTTAAGCTGGTGGCGAGGAGACACGCCTAGCTTCTAACTGCCTATTTCCGAGCGTCTACCCTGCGTCCTCTGATGTAGCAACCAAATCATTTTGGTCAGTTACAAATACCAGCCGCACCCGTTAACTGCACCTCTCCTCTAAATAGTTATGGTGCTAGGATAAGATTTCTAGTGGCTCAGGTGTGATCCCCCAGGGTCTTTTTAATTTTTAACAGCTAAAAAAAAAAAAAAATCTAACTAGAAAAGTGCTCTCAGTAGAGAGCAGATCTCCGCCAGGTGTGTCTCGCGCTCTCCTCCAAAACAAAGAAGAGTTGAATCTCACCTAATAGTCCCTCCTGGCTCCCGTACAGTCAAGAAAGTGCCTAAATTTAGTGCATTATAATATATCCGGTATGGAATTAATCTGCAGAAGCTCCGGTTCAAGCTACGGATATCCATTTTTTAAGCCATAAGCCAAATGTGGCCTGCCACAGACGAGGTCAGGCTTGTTATTATTGCCGTAAATGTCTCTTGCTCCTGAAGCAGTTGTTAATTGATTAGAGTCCGCAGTCAGGGACGGTAAAAAAAAAAAGCCTCAACAGATGTACATTGCTGTGATGAAAGCCTGACGTTGTGCGTCAGATGTTCCTCCCCTCTCGTTATCTCTGCTCTCGGGGCTTAGCGCCGCCAAATCACTGCAACCACGACAGCTCCTTACGCAACGGTCATAAATGTGCACAAAACAGGAGGCTAATGGGTGCTGTAGTATCTGAGACACACACACACACACACACACACACACACACACACACACACACACGAACGCCTGGCAGAGATAACGAGTGTAGTCAAGGGACTGCACGTATATTGTTATTGTTATATATGTTAACTCCAGTAAGGTATATGTAGGGTTAAGGTTGGTTGTTTTGTTTGCAGAGTAGGAATTATAGGCTAATGAACTTTTGTTTTAAAATAGGCATTGAGTTGGGCGCCTGTGTAACTCACCTGGTAGAGCGTGCGCCCCATGTACAGAGGCTCAGTACTTGCAGCATCGGCCGCAGGTTGGGTTTCAACCAGCGGCTCTTTGCCTCTTTGCCGGATGTCGTTCCTCCCTCCTATTAACCTTTTCATTTTAGCAGGAAATAATCCCATTAAGATTTTTCAAGGGAGTCCTGGCCAAGACAGCAGTATAGTAGTTCCATATTAAAATAAATAAATAAAACAATGAAAAACAAACAACAGTTGGCAATTTAACATCATTTCAACATAATCACCAGCAGCGCCGATTAACAACACACGTGTTTTTGGTACTCAAATAGTCCTTTATCCTAATTTTAAACTGTCATTGTTGGTAGGTAGTCTAATTTAAGATGATTCTGCAATTTATACGAGGATGACGGTGCAAAACCTTTAAAGGCACTTTCGCCGAAGACACTTCGCGTTCGGGGAATGTCATACACGATTGGCCCATATGATCAAAGATTAGATTTACTGGTAGTGACTTTAGGAGTCAGGAGGGAACATAAGTAAGGAGGCACTTTACATAGTATGGCCTTTAAAAAGAAAAATATACCAATGCTCCAACCTGCGATCGTGCAAAGAAGGCCAACCAACGCTCTCATACAGGCTACGGTGTAGAGCTGGGCAATATATCGATATTATATTGATATCTTGATATGAGACTAGATATAGTCTTAGATTTTGAATATCGTGATATGACACAAGTGTGGTCTTTTCCTGGTTTTAAAGGCTGCATTACAGTAAAGTGATGTCATTTCCTGAACTTACCAGACTGTTGTAACTGTTCTATTATTTGCCTTTTCCCACTTAGTCATTATATCCACATTACTGGTGATTATTCATCAAAAATCTCATTGTGTAAATATTTTGTGAAAGCACCGATAGTCAACACTACAATATCGTTGCGGTATCGATATTGTGGAATTTGGTCAAAAATATCGAGATATTTGATTTTGTACATATCGCCCAGCCCTACTACAGTAATGAGTACGAAAACCAGAATTAGTTACAAATCTTAGTGCTGCATGGTATACTGAGTCCAGCGTTTTCAGAGAAGATTGATTTGCATGCATGTATAAAATATCTGCCACATAAATGCCTAAAATGCCAGAAAAAAAAAAACATAGGCATTGAGTTGTTGAGTGACTTTGCTGCCTTCACACTGCTCTTCTCCTTCAGCTGATGACACGGAGATCTCGTTCGACCCCGACGATATGATCACCGGGATCGAGATGATAGACGAGGGCTGGTGGCGGGGCTTCAGCCCAGACGGCCATTTTGGAATGTTCCCAGCCAATTACGTCGAGCTTATCTAGCCCACCCTACTCCCACCCCCACCACCTCCCCTTTTCTCCCTTTCCCAAAGTCAATCCTCGCACACAAGTGAGCCGAGAACGGAGCAAACGATCCTCCACAGCATGGACCAATCAACGGATGGTAATTGTGGGCCAGACGCTTTCAAAATCTCTCCTCTATTAAAAAAAAAAAAAGGCAATTCCAATTAAATTGTTGATGTTGTGAGCAACTGATGGTATAATTTAGTCGGACCAATACTCCCTCCCACTCCCCCCAAATATCCAACTCTTTTCCTATAAATGTGATGCAGTACAATATTGGCCTTTTTGTTAAGTCTTTAATTCCTTTTTGTTGTGAGCATTTCTAGTCCACATTCCTTACAAAGTGACTTCACTTCTGTTTCAGGTATGATTCTGTTGTCACTTGTAGCAAACGCTCCTGTACATTTCAGGAGAGAGAGAATTAAAAAAAAAAAAAAAAAAAAAATCAAAGATAGCGGTACCAGCTACAGTATAATCCTTTGCCTTGTTTTTGCCTTTTCTTTACCGGCAGACTGAACTTTTTTTTTTTCTTTTTTATGTGATTTGATTTTGTGTGAATTTCAAACCATGTTTTAGTTCTGATCTCAATGTGGTTGAAGTGAATATTTAAAAAAATAAGATGTTTGCTGTGCCCTGGGTGGATTTAGTCGACGCGTTCTCTCTCCCAGCAGGTCAGAAACCAACGGCGCTTGGTCTGCGGCCTTCGGCGTCTCCTTTAGCGTCTCGGTCAGACGCAGTGGGCTTTCTAATGAAATCCCCTCCGCTGCAGTATTTGACGCTCTGGGTGTCCCTTTGGCATCATTTTTCTACGCGCTCGGTCAAGTCCTGTGATCGGGACACGGGTAAAGTAAAAATAAATCTCTCTTTCTACACCACTAACGAGGCTCAAAATAGCACCACACTTCCACGGTAGCATAACGAGCCTCCCTACATGTAAACCCAAGCATTGAGAACTTTGTAAATGTACAGACAGTTTATTAACGACAAGCAACGTGAGCTGAACTGAATTCATGTTGCACAGCGTTCGGCGTTCGACTGGTCGTGAGTGTTTTGCCAAGACGGCGCCCGCATGTATAAGTATAAGTCTTTCTAAACTATCTTTTTAATAAACCATCTGTACACTTCCAAAGCTCTCGATGCTTGTGTTTACATGTAGGGAACCTCATGATGCTACCATGGAAGTGTGACGATATTTTGCGCCTTGCTAGTGGTGTAGAAATGGAGATTTCTTTTTAACTTTACCCTCTGCCCCGACGACTAGCGTTATTAGCTAATTAGCGGTTTGCGCTAAAAACTGGTCACATTCGATTAGCATGAAAACACATCCCAGAGAACGGTCGACTCGGTACGCGTGTGTTATTTTAACCCCTAGGTTCATTTTGCGCCGGATTTGTCCTTTTTAAGCCGCCTACACGTGCTCCGTGGTAAAACCGCGAGGTAAGGGTGCAGCGCAGCTATACGTTTCAGGAGTTAGTTGCGCATGGAAAGGTCAGCGGCAGCGAGCTCAAAGTTGGAAATAATTTTGCGAGCAGCGCTTGGCGGTAATTCCGAGCGGTGCACGACGCCGAGGGTAGCGCTCTCCCCTTTTTAGGAAAACGATGGAACAGCCAGCGCGGTTTTAATGCGGCTCATGTGCAGGCAGCTTTAGTTAGGGTTTGCGGTCTCTTGAATGAAAGTCCTGCGTTTGACCCCATCCTCACCGCTATTCTCTTAAAGACCTCCACGCACACACCAACGCACAAGTATAACCTTCACTCTACTAGGGGTGGGAATCACCAGAGGCCTCACGATACGATATCATCCCGATACTTATGTCAAGATACGATATTATTGCGATTTTAAACATATTGCAATATTCTGCAATATATTGCAATGTATTACCTTTTTTTTCCAACTTCAGATTTTTCCCAATTTAAAATGATGTCCCGAAAGGACAGTTTTGTCAACATCTGTTTAATCTAAAAAGATCCATTTCTCTGTCTGTTCATCTCACTTCAATTTTATTGCTGCAAAATGGGATTGTCAAGCAGACAGACTGACAAACACATATATCATAAAAGCTCGATACTTGGCGTCTGTGTATCGATACAGTATTGCCACGAAAAATATCGCGATACTATGCTGTATTGATTTTTTTCCCCACCCCTACACTCTACCTACGTCGGCTACGGAGGAAACTCTGCGTGGCGCCTCCGTAGAACCATAAAGCAGCCTTAACCCTCGTGTTGACTTCGTGTCACATTGACCCGTTTTTAAAATTTTAGTTTTATATCAGGAAAAAAATGGGACGTAGAAATAAGCGCTGAAAATGTGTTGAAGAAAAATTTTACAATTTAAAACGTTGGAAAAAGCAAAAACAAACAGTGGAAAAAAAGGCGCCAAAAACGTCTAAAGTTGACGGGAAGACAACACAAGGGTTACCGGTTACCTTGTGCGTCGGTATCTGACGCTGCGAGCTGCTGACTCACCCTACAGTCACATTAGCTACAAAAGAGAGCGCCATGCCCTCGCTTGTGGGCGTGCCTAGCCTACCTCTGGTTGCTTGGCAACAGTAAACTGAAATTTTCCATTGCTACCTTTCAAGCACGTCTTAAAAGTTACTTCACAGGTATCATTAAGTCACAAGAACGATGTTTTTGGATTTAAAAGTATTTATTTCTCGATTTAAAAGTAACAACATATGAGATAAAATGCCAAACATATCCGATAAATACAGAAATACGATGTCCTGAAGCGTTTTCCGCCATTTTGAATTATTTTCTTTGACTCGAGCCACTGACGTACGTCACGCTGCCTTCACTCCGATTGGCTGCCGCTTTGTCGCATCGCTCAGTATTTGCATAAAATAGACTTCTTGTCTATTTTGGCCCCGCCTTGCTCGTGGCAGCG